>NC_134831.1:118112961-118195140 GCF_004210375.1 Tachypleus tridentatus
TAACTCGCTTGGCCATGCCGGCCCTGATAAAAGTATAACAGAACAGTGTTTTGGTTTGATATAATGATGACGTATGGAAGCTATAGATCATCGTTTGCTGACGTTCCAGGTTTGTTGTTTAATACTTTAAATTCCTCATACAATACTCAATGAGAAGAATGAAGCTACTAATTGTTGTCAAGGGACGTAATTTGTACAATAATAACAATATTGTACGTGCATTTCAAACGTAAAAAACAGTCTAAATGTTAGTTACCCACACCTATCAGCCCTCTTAATGACATTTGGTTCTAAGAAACAGTCTAAATGTTAGTTACGTACACCTATCAGCCCTCTTAGTCACATTTGGTTCTAAGAAACAGTACAAATATTAGTTACCTACACCTATCAGCCCTCTTAGTCACATCTGGTTCTAAGAATTAGTTACGTACACCTATCAGCCCTCTTAATCACATTTGGTTCTAAGAAACAGTCCAAATGTTAGTTACATACACCTGTCAGCCCTTCCTAGTCACACTTTGTTCTAAGAAACAGTCCAAATATTAGTTACGTACACCTGTCAGCCCTCCTAGTCACATTTGGTTCTAAGAAACAGTACAAATATTAGTTACCTACACCTATCAGCCCTCTTAGTCACATCTGGTTCTAAGAATTAGTTACGTACACCTATCAGCCCTTTTAATCACATTTGGTTCTAAGAAACAGTCCAAATGTTAGTTACATACACCTGTCAGCCCTTCCTAGTCACACTTTGTTCTAAGAAACAGTCCAAATATTAGTTACGTACACCTGTCAGCCCTCCTAGTCACATTTGGTTCTAAGAAACAGTCCAAATATTAGTTACGTACACCTGTCAGCCCTCCTAGTCACATTTGGTTCTAAGAAACAGTACAAATATTAGTTACCTACACCTATCAGCCCTCTTAGTCACATCTGGTTCTAAGAATTAGTTACGTACACCTATCAGTCCTTTTAATCACATTTGGTTCTAAGAAACAGTCCAAATGTTAGTTACCTACACCTATCAGCCCTCTTAGTCACATCTGGTTCTAAGAATTAGTTACGTACACCTATCAGTCCTTTTAATCACATTTGGTTCTAAGAAACAGTCCAAATGTTAGTTACCTACACCTGTCAGCCCTCCTAGTCACATTTGGTTCTAAGAAACAGTACAAATATTAGTTACCTACACCTATCAGCCCTCTTAGTCACATCTGGTTCTAAGAATTAGTTACGTACACCTATCAGCCCTCTTAATCACATTTGGTTCTAAGAAACAGTCCAAATGTTAGTTACGTACACCTGTCAGCCCTTCCTAGTCACACTTTGTTCTAAGAAACAGTCCAAATATTAGTTACATACACCTGTCAGCCCTCCTAGTCACATTTGGTTCTAAGAAACAGTCCAAATATTAGTAACATATATCTGTAAGAGTCTTTTTAGCTCATCCACTCCTCATAATAACATACATAACTTTGTTTACAACTGTGCACGTGCTCACACACAACACGCATAAATCAGTATACTGATCAGAGAAGGGTGCTTAGCATAAGCTGTCCTAAATGTTTCTAATAGACACAATAAAGAAGAAATATACAATTATATACTACCGTGGTTGAGTGACTATGTTTACCTCCTCTGGAAAATCGTCGAATCACACGATCTCTCTACCTCACTGTATTAAAGTCCTAAGTTAAAACAGAAGCCTTTGGAATACATCAACATTTTCATGATGGGCACAACACGGACACGTCTAACGAACTCACCAGCAAAACTTCAACCGTCACTGTGCCAAAGTTACGGTAGGTCCTGTCTAAATACTCCTCATCCTGGCCTCCTCAGCTCACTTGCACATGTGCACACTTTATAACTCTTGTAACCCTCGCGAGGCCCGCGGGGGCTGTAAGATTCGTCTTTAAGTAATACATAGTAAGAGGAGATAACTGGTTCTTGGCCGAGAGCTCAATCTAAGATCCCTGCACATCTTAGCATACATATGTATATGTGTGTGTGAGAGAGAAAATCAAATATTTAAACCTAAGAAACACATCATGACATCTTCAGTTTGCCCCTGAAGAAGAAAGGTCCACTTTTCGAAAGTGCTCGGGTTATAAGGTTTCTATTTCATTTTTATCAAGACTTCTTGGACTTAGGTGTTTTTCGAAAACCTTGACATCATATGACGAACAGGAACTTCCTGTTTTCACGGTAAACATAATATTCAACATGTTCTATGGTATCCCTGTTTCACATGTTCTATGGTATCCCTGTTTCACATGTTCTATGGTATCCCTGTTTCACATGTTCTATGGTATCCCTGTTTCACATGTTCTATGGTATCCCTGTTTCACATGTTCTATGGTATCCCTGTTTCACATGTTCTATGGTATCCCTGTTTCACATGTTCTATGGTATCCCTGTTTCACATGTTCTATGGTATCCCTGTTTCACATGTTCTATGGTATCCCTGTTTCATCTTATTTGACATTCAAAAACTAGCCAACCCGCCTTTCAATAATTTTCTTCTATGCGCAATTATTGTAAGGTTTTGTTCGTTCAGCTCGAATAACGACGTCACGTTTCGAATAACCAATTAAACATGCTCATAACTTTTGGTGGTAATAAATATCACGAAATAGTTTAATATTAACGTTCTTGTTTTTCTAAAACTCTCTAATACAGGTCTTCTCTTTCCATAAGATTATAAGAACACATTTCTGTCTTCTTGGTTTTAGACTCGTATAATTCGTGTCGCATAGCAACGGCCCGGCATGGCCAAGCATGTTAAGGCGTGCGACTCGTAATCTGAGGGTCGCGGGTTCGCATCCCGGTCGCGCCAAACATGCTCGCCCTCCCAGCCGTGGGGGTGTATAATGTGACGGTCAATCCCACTATTCGTTGGTAAAAGAGTAGCCCAATAGTTGGCGGTGGGTGGTGATGACTAGCTGCCTTCCCTCTAGTCTTACACTTCTAAATTAGGGACGGCTGGCACAGATAGCCCTCGAGTAGCTTTGTGCAAAATTCCAAAACAAACAAACAAACGCATAGCAATGCGATACTCGTAGTTTTTACAATATAATATTACTTTAATGCATTTATCAAGTGATACTCATAGAAAACGTACAACATCCTTGTGTCACATATAGTTCTCCGTGTGTCAAACGTAAGTCTTACAATATAATATTAGTTTATATCATTACTGCTGCGACACACAACTATTTTAATATATAACATTGCTGGATAATACTATCAATGCAATACTTAATGCCCGCATGTCCAGGTGGTGAAAGCGCTCGACTCGAAATTTGAGGGTCGCAGGTTCGAATCCCCGTCACAACAAACATGCTCATCCGTTCAGCCGTGGGAGCGTTATAATGTTGTGGTCAATCCCACTAATCGTTGGTAAAAGAGTAGCTCAAGAGTTGGCAGTGGATGATAATGACTAATTGACTTCCCTCTAGTCTTACTGCTAAATTAGGGACGGTTAGTGCAGATAGCCTTCGTGTAGCTTTGCGCGAAATTCAAAATAAACAAACAGCGACACATATATTTGGTATAGCTAGTGAGTGATAAGGATGCTCGACTGTGAATCACGGGATCGTAACTCGTCTCCGCAGATACTCGCCCTTTTACTCATTGGATGGTAATAAAGTGAAGGTCAATCCTACTATTCGTTTTAAAGATTATCCCAAAAGTTGATGGTGGATGGTTTTCACTAGCTGCCTCTCCTCATGTCTATCACTTCAAAACTAGGAACAGCTGGGGCAGATGACCCTTGAGCAGCTTGACGCATAAAATTCAACAAGCAAACGAAGTAACATCCATAAAAATTCATATTACATCACTACTAGAGAACATACTTGTAATTCATAGAATTCTTAAAATTTAGTGTTGCTGCATAACATGCTTAGTGTGACAATTATATACTTTGAACAAAATGGTGTTGATGTCTAACACTATCATTACGATACTTGTATAA
The DNA here is from genome assembly GCF_004210375.1 of Tachypleus tridentatus. Taxonomy (NCBI): domain Eukaryota; kingdom Metazoa; phylum Arthropoda; class Merostomata; order Xiphosura; family Limulidae; genus Tachypleus; species Tachypleus tridentatus. The sequence goes on from NC_134831.1 coordinate 118,116,941, forward strand.
CATCCTTACGAAACACATCACTGCTACATTATATCCATGGAATGGCACTCATAATTCTTACAATCTGGTGGTGTTGCATTTCGTGCCAAAGAATTCTGATGCATAACATTCACGATAAGATATTCATTAGGAACCTTTACAATAGAGCATGACATTGTTGGTGCAACAATTAGAAAAATCTAACAATGTAGATAGAATTAATACATGCTATCCTCGCTACGACATTCATTAAGAACCCTTACAACATCGCTTCATAACATTGTTGGTTCAATAATTACAAAATTCTAACAATGTAGATAGAATTAATAAATGCTATTCTCGCTACGACATTCATTAAGAACCCTTACAACATCGCTTCATAACATTGTTGGTTCAATAATTACAAAATTCTAACAATGTAGATAGAATTAATAAATGCTATTCTCGCTACGACATTCATTAAGAACCCTTACAACATCGCTTCATAACATTGTTGGTTCAATAATTACAAAATTCTAACAATGTAGATAGAATTAATACATGCTATCCTCGCTACGACATTCATTAAGAACCCTTACAACATCGCTTCATAACATTGTTGGTTCAATAATTACAAAATTCTAACAATGTAGATAGAATTAATAAATGCTATTCTCGCTACGACATTCATTAAGAACCCTTACAACATCGCTTCATAACATTGTTGGTTCAATAATTACAAAATTCTAACAATGTAGATAGAATTAATACATGCTATCCTCGCTACAACATTCATTAAGAACCCTTACAACATCGCTTCATAACATTGTTGGTTCAATAATTACAAAATTCTAACAATGTAGATAGAATTAATAAATGCTATTCTCGCTACGACATTCATTAGGAGTCATTACAATAGACTATTAACAAGTATTCAACCTATTTGATTTAGCCTCATAGAGCTATAAGAATAAACAAGAATCAATTCTAAGTTAAGAACATATAAATAAGACATACAATACGTTTGTTTACTCTAAGGTAATATAATATTCCTTGCATTTATTGTCGAGAAGACAATTTCATGCAATAAAACGTGATATAATAATGATATATGTGATATAATAATGATATATGTAAGCTACGCAATACTTTGATGTACCTTGAACATAACCATAAACATTTTGTAGGATTTGGCTTTACAAACACTTTTCTAATTGTTTGTGGATACAAGGTTCCGGATAATGTACATAATAAAACAGTAAAAAAAAGTGCCATCAGAACTGTAGTTTATCCCTCTGTCCACCAGTGGCGCAGCGGAATATTTGCGAACTTAAAAACGCTAGAATCCAGATTTCGATACTCGTGATGAGCGGAGCACGAATAGCCAGCCCATTGTGTAGCTTTGTGCTTAACTTCAAAAATTTATCCCTCTAGTGGTTGATCGAGACAACTATGTGCACAGATCGAAAAAATTCGAACAAAACTGAAATTTAAACATTCATGATAGTGTTTTGTTTGACAAATATCGCTGGATTCAGTGACTAATGATAAACCACCATGGGCCGTTAGGTTGTAGATTGTTTGTTGAATTTCACTCAAAATTATTCGAGGGTTATCTCCCTAACTCATTCTTAATTTTAAAGTGATAGACAAAAGAGAAAACAGCCAGTCAACACCACCCACCGCCAACTCTTAGACTATCCTTTACCAACGAGTAGGGCTATTGACCGTGACATTATAACACCCGCACACTGAGAGGGCGAACGTGTTTGGTGACGAGATTCGATCCCGCGACCAGTAGATCGATACTGAGTGTTCTAACTACCAATCTATGCCATGCAAGGCCCACCTTTAACATAGTTCATCTGAGTGATTTGTGACAAGCATTACACGTAAAAAGAGCACAGAAGTACAGGACAAAGCTAAATCGCTTGGCAGTGTTTTCCCAGAAAGTCTAAAGCAAATTATGTCTGTCCATATACAAGAGAATAGCTACAGGGAAAGCGCAGTTTTATATTGATACGTGTAGATTCATCCACAGTCAGAAAACTCAACAGAACTGCGCGAAGAAAGTGCTTCCAATAAGCTCATTGAAACGCATAAAAAATGTAATGTCTCAATATTCTGAGACTTTTGTAAGACTTAATGAATGTATCGTCTTTTTACTTTCTTTAGTTTGAGTAAGAAATTAAAAGGGTGACTTCATCAAAATGTTGTGTTTTTTTTTTATAATACGTGGGTGTTACTACCCGGTATCTGCTAATCTGTAACACATATAAATGTTTAAGTTTATCATCTGTTTGTATAACTAGGTTACCAAGTAATTCTCCCGCTTCCATCTGCTCAGAGTTTGTTTTTGAAGTGAAAGTTTTATGGAACTGTATGTTACAACAAGTGGTTATGGAATTATATCCTGTACATTGATTAACTCGCAATCAAAGAAGAGTAGAGATACGTTATTTTCCTTATAAATAAACTTTGTTATGGGTTTGTGCAACCTGAACACCCAACCAACTTGATCTCACCACTCAGTCAAAACATACACCGAAAAGACGCGGTTGCGTGTCTATTTGTATTTTGTCTATATTCTGTTACTACGCACAACTTTAGGATTTATAGCACTGAAACGAGAAGCTAAAACAGAAGAGAAGAAGCCAGGGGAAACAGGAGATGAAGATGCGAAATGAAGTGAAAGGTTACATCTGGCTGAGTTAAGAGGGTCAAGTAGAAGACGGGCCTCAAATGATGTGGTTGAACAGCACGTGAACATCAACAAACGGCATCACGAGGGCAGACCCATTGTCTTCATGGTCCATAGTCTGTACTACGTAGCAGCATATACACTTGTGTAATAAGTAACATCGTTTTCAACTGAAGCACTGCAGGCAGTGACCAAATAACACGACACTTTTCTGATTAGGCATGCGAATATTTAACATGTTTCATATTGTATCCTTCAGTTAGAAGATCACGCCTTCAGTAAAGTGAACCACAGCATCAAATGTTAACTGAAAGATGAATAACACGGTAAACATGTGAGATTACAACAAGAACGATTCTCACATTGCTACAGTTATACTTACATATTACATAAAAATATAGTCTGATACTTTGAACAAACTCGATGTTAGTAGATAAAAGATGGAAGTTAAACCCCGATGGTTTTCTACCAATTACTTCAATGTTAGCAGAAACAGTGTTAACGTTAATTTGTAATTAAGGTTACAGTGTTTTCTTTCTTGTAATGTAGAGAAAGACAATGTAAACTGTAGTGCAAATGTACTAATTAAGCGTATACTAATTTAAGGGATTTGTCCCACATTATAAACAATACCCGATGGACATGATAACAAATTTCATAGCATCACTAAACGTGTCTGTTGGTCGTTCTTAAGTGTCATGTTTTAATTGTTTCTGAGATATCCAGAGCAACAGACAACAGCATCGTCACCTCAATAAGGATCTACAAAAATGCTACCTGGTTTTTAAAACGAGTACCAGAGTTCAGTGTCAATGTATAACAGTTTGGTTTGAAAGCTTTTGTGTGTGAACACAGAAGGGGAAGAAAAAAAGACTTATCTTAGGTACAGATCACTAGCAGGCGTAGACTGAAGAGAGCGAGACAAAGACGAAGAAAAAAAAACATCTTAAACCTCCCTCGTCAGAGAAATGTGTCGAACCATCCTGTGAGGCAAGTCGCCATTGAAAGATATCGGTCCGTTATATAATGCAGCGAAGTATATGTAACGTGCATTGTTCACTGATACATTGTCGGCTATCAAACCAGGCCAAAATGGCGTTTACTCATTGTTAAAGCATCACCGAAATACGACAATATTAAAGAATGGTTTAAGCTTCGATATTTGTTTCTGGGGAGGAGTCGTGGTCCCAGGGGTGTAAGAAACTATTTGAAGAAAAAAAATCAAAATTATTTATTATGTAGATACTATATTTTTAAATCTTCGACTTGTGTTGTCACTGGATTAGCATCAAATACGTCATTACAGTGCGCGTTTGTGCCATTAAATATAAAATACGTAATTACGATAAATGTTTCTCAAACATAAATATCAAATACGATATTGGGATGTATGTTTCTGACACAAAGTATTAGATGGTAGAAAGGAAATCAGAGGAATAAAAATGTGTTTGTGTGCATATATATACATATATATACGGAATGAAATCTTTTGGCATGCTGATATGGAGAGAGCTCGTTTAAACGAAGTGAACAGGAAACCTAACAGTTGCTAGGTGATATTTTGTCATGCGCATTAAAGCTAAAAAATAGCAATCAGTACACACTGCGGTTAAACTATATCTATATATTAGAATAAGTGATTTTATAAGCATGAGGTTGTATATGTTATGTTACCTATAAAGAACACTGAATCTGTGTGAGAAATTATATAAATGTTACCGGCAGGGACGTTGTAGGCGTTCATTTCGACCGCACACATATAGCTACGATAACTCAGCGAACACAGCTTCTCACCTCGCATGGCAACAGGCTCATTTTGAAACGTATTACTTGTAAATACCAGACGAAATTGTTTTGCACTTCCCTGTTTTAAGTATAGATGTTTTTTGCAAACCCCAAATTACATATTAGTTTCTAGTTAATGTAATCTAAATCTGAACTATTCACTTTTATTACCTTTTCAATTTAACCTTTCAACTGCCCCTCGCTAGTACAGCGGTATATCTCTGAATTTACAACGCAAAAATCAGAGGTTTGATTCCTCTAGATGGGCTCAGCAGATACTCCAATGTGGCTTTGCTATAAGAAAACAGACACTCCTTTCAACAAAACAACAAATCTAACGTTAAGGTCACCGAACACAGACACTCCTTTCAACAAAAACAACAAATCTAACGTTAAGGTCACCGAACACAGACACTCCTTTCAACAAAAACAACAAATCTAACGTTAAGGTCACCGAACACAGACACTCCTTTCAACAAAAACAACAAATCTAACGTTAAGGTCACCGAACTTATTTATTTTGGTTGTTAAAGAAAAGTGGTAGCGGCATTTTTTAAAATAATTCTACATATATCTGGGTTGTTAACAGAATATAACATTTCGTGGAGAGGTAGTTTTGAAAATCACGCAAGGCTACACGAGGACTTTCTGCGCTAGCTGTCCCCAGTTTAGCGGTGTACGACTAGAGGGAAGGCAGGCAGTCATCACTACTCACCGCCAACTCTTGGGCTAGTCTTTTACCAAAGAATAGTGGGATTAAACGTCACAATACAACGATCCCACGGCCGAAAGGGCGAGCATATTTGGTGTGACGGGACATTCAAACACGCGACCCTCAGATTACGAGTCGAGCGCCTTAACCACTGGGCCATGCCGGGTCAGCGAGAAAGTTTACGGGAACAAAGTTACAAGTTTCCTTCTTAATAGAAAGTTCTCTATGGTGATGGTTAACTGATATCTCTTTGCGTCTCAGACATTCGTGCGAAACTACGGGAGGAGCACTTGCACTGCTGTCGCTAATTTTGAACTTACAAACATAGGAAAATGCAGCTCATAAACAACACCGTCCGCCAAATCTTGAGCTGCTTCTGTCAGACCAAGTAACGACATTTTGTCATCACCCCAACAATTTATCTATGGCTCCAAACTAAGGAGAGTGAATTTTAAAAGGTAACGGGACACAAACATTGGACCCCCTCCCAGACCAAACACTGGGCCATGCTCAGGTAACGGGACACAAACATTGGACTCCCTCCTCCCGGAACCAAACACTGGGCCATGCTCAGGTAACGGGACACAAACATTGGACCCTCTCCTCCCGGAACCAAACACTGGGCCATGCTCGCTCCATCGAACTTTTCAAAATTTAAATGTTGACTTGAAGCTTTTTTCCTGTCCGGGTTGGGCTTACAGACAAGTAGGTGTGAATACGTCATACCTTCTAGTATAACCTGATATTTGTGACGTGACAAAAAGTAAGGTTGAGGTCTAGCACTTTGAACCCTAAGGTCGCTTTATAATTATGTTTTATTCACCTCCCCCCCTTCCCGTCCATTTTTAATTGACGACGAAGGGTCACAGCTGATGTGCGTCATTAGAAACTGGCCTTCTCGAACGGCTCGTGAAAAACCTGTTTGATAAAAACATCCGTTTCGTCACTTCTTTTTAAGACAGTCCACGTGAAAAATATCTACTGTAAAAATACAATACATCAAAATCCGCACTCTTCACCCCCCAAAAACACGTTATTTTTCATATTATCAAAAATCAGATGACGTCACAACTAAAATGATTAAATGTAAACAAAACTGGAAAAATCAGTTTAAAAAAAATTAAACATTTTATCAAAGTGATTTTGTTTGTTCATCAAGCAGAGATTTACATAATGTTAGTGTTAGTACAATAAATAAATGATTTACATAATGTTAGTGTTAGTACAATAAATAAATGATTTACATAATGTTAGTGTTAGTACTATAAATAAATGATTTACATAATGTTAGTGTTAGTACTATAAATAAATGGTTTACATAATGTTAGTGTTAGTACTATAAATAAATATTAATAAATAATATAAATAATGTCAACCCTTTGGTATTCTTCACTCTGTAAAGCGAAACTTTGAGTGTTTAGTTAAATAAAAACATTTTGGTGTTTGTTTGTTTTAAATTTCGCATAAAGCAACACCAGGGATCTTTGCGCTAGCCGTCCCTAATTTACCATCGTGAGACTAGAGGGAAGGCAACTTCATCACCACCCACCGCTAAATGTTTGGCTACTCTTTTACCAACGTTACATTGACCATTACATTATTACAACACCCCACGGCTGAAAGGGCAAGCATGTTTGGTGTAACGGGGATTCGAACCCGCGACCCTCAGATTACGAGTCGAGTGCTTTAACTACCTGGCTATGCCGGGCCCATTTTGGTGTTATAAGGTCGTTTATTCCTGGTATAACACGTCTTCTATACACCAATTTGCACTATAAAAATTAAATAATAAATTTACACAATAATTTATCTGTGTTTCTGACCACTGCGGGTATCGAAACACGTTTGTTTAGAATTTTATACAAACGCGCCAGTTACTGAAAAGCAAAAAGTAGCCTGAGAACAAAGCTCCTTCGTGTGGTGCAGTTGTACGTTTGAGTGCTTAACGCTTAAATTCGAGGTTTAATTCCTGAGAAGGACGCAGAAGACCTATTCTGAATTTTGGCACATAATTAAACAAACTCTCTGTTTCGTAAGTCTCGCTACTAGGTACTACCATATCTAAATACATTTCGTTAAATTTGGATGTAGCAGTGCCTTCAAAATGTTCCATGGTGGTTTGGGCGCTAGCCTCGTAATCTGAGGGTCGCGGATTCGAATTCCCGTCACACTAAACATGCTCCTCCTTTCAGCCGTGGGGGCGTTATAATATGACGGCCAATCCCACTATTCGTTGGTAAAAAGAGTAGCCTACGAGCCGGCGGTTGGTAGTGATGACAAGCTGCCTTTTCTCTAGTCTTACACTGCTAAATTAGGGACGACTAGCTCGGATAGCCCTCGTGTAGCTTTGCGCGAAATTCAAAACAAACAAACAATCAAGATGTTCCAGTGAAATGTAACTAAGACAGCTACATATTTTCTTAACCTTTCCACTCCTTGAAACATTACAAAAACTTAATCGTTTAAGAAAACCAAGTGCATTGTCAATTTGGGAACTACGTAACAGTATAATTTCCATAATGAAGATTGCTTCTCTCGGGTATATTACAAAAAGCCCTCCAGTAGCACAGCGACATGTCTGTGAACTCACACCACTAAAAATACCGGATTTCAGTACTCGTGATGGACACAGCACGTATAGTCTATTGTGTAGCTTTGTGGTTAACTTAAAACAACACAACACAAACAACTGAGATAGATATTTCTGAATCAGTAAAGAAATACCCCCCCCCCCATTTAATAACCCCGCATTATGTCTGAAGGGTTTATTCAACAGTTAATCAAATAAAACCCATATTTTAGTTGTACAGACTGCCTGAACTGTATTATTAATTTTATTCACTCAGTTCTTCTCGTATGTTATACTGGTCGAATCTGTATATCTCGTCTACTCTTATCTAGTTGCACTGATACTAGTAACGCTTGGGTCAATACTAATCACATTTCAGGCTGTCTTTTTAAAGTTAACAACTTTTCATTATTATTCTTACTATTAAAAAAGCCAGAGTCACAACAGAGACAGAGAAAGTGCACATCCCATTAAACTGTTTTACAGTACAGCTGGTCGTGGACGAATATCAAACGGAAAACAGACTGCTAGCCTCGGGTTATCAGAAACCTGACAATGCTGTTTAACTAGCAATAGAAGAAGGAAAGTCATTTCAATAGTAAAGTCTGATAGGATCTTCGAAAGGTGTTATTAAAAGAGAAATTCATAATCTGTCAGTTGTCAGCTGATCCTACAAGAACTGAAGTAATGTTAGTAATTTGTTCAAACCCGGGCTGCAGTTCTCAGTAATTAAGACTGAGTAATATATACAACGCAACGTTTACTTGAAGAATGGGGGGTTTCTATAGGTTCTCACACTACCAATATTTTAGTTTTGTAAGAGAAGGTTCTATTGACATGCAACGTGTTATTGCTTTGTCTTCATACGTTATTTAGTCTACTGTTGCTACTTGTGGTTCGTTTTTCTTTAGTGTGTGTGTCAGTTTTTCTCCTAAAGTAAAACATCAACACGTTAATTAACTCTGTTGATAACAGTGTCTAGAAAGGACAAGCATTAACGTCTGAAGTAATTAGAATATTATTTTTAATTGTTCAAACATATTTAAAAAAGAAAGAGAGAGAAAAATGTAACTTAAACGATACGGACTTTTGAAAGAACTTTGGCTAAGATATGATTAAAAAAGAGCCCTCTAGGGGACGTTTTTTTACATCCGAAACAAATTCCTCCAATAGACTTTTTCCAACATTTCCCGCACTGCGAATGAATATGAATGTATCAAGTTAGTTTTTATGGCTTCATGACACAACATGTATTGGTAAACTCCAAGATAATTTTCCCCCCAATGGCTCAGCGGTACTTCTGCGGTCTTAAAACGCTAGAAACCGTGTTTCGATATTCGTGGTGGTCAGAGCACATATAATCCATTGTGCAGCTTTGTGCTTAACATCAAACGACACAACACAAACAACCCAGATAATTTGTCCTGAATCAGTAGATATATAGCCCCCCCCCCCCAACTTCAGTGAACCAGCGGTATGTCTGAAGGATTATCATTTGCTGTCAGTTCTCTGACAACAAGAATATTTTTTTCCGAGTGTCCTGTCGGAATCAGTTCTTTCTTTAGTTCTTACAAATCACACCAGAGTAATCAACTAGTTTATTATAAGAAAAGCTTTAAGGTCCTGGATACCATCACAAAGATAGAAAGAGTTTCATTCTCTTTGGAACATCTACAAATTGATAAGTTAGGCCAAAGACTGAACTGATTTTTATGTTAAAAAATTCACGTTTGCTCTCTGTTTCCGCTCTCTAAATAAGAAATACACTAATCTCACGTCAATTTGTTTGTTTTTTCGTAAATGGCAAGTAGTTGAAATGCAGCTCCCTGTGTTCGTGGCTTTCACCATTAATTCGGATGTCGCTGTACTTAACGAACGAAAGGATTTTAGATTGCACGTACGTGCCACTCTGAATATGTCTCTGTGGTTTACAGGCTAAACGACAGGTGTGAATTTAAAATAACCTTTCACCAGCTAACATAATATTCATGTTCCTTTTCAAAGCCTTGGGGAAAAGCAAGGAGTGTATTCCCTTCCTTGACTTGTGTTTCTTTCCTTTAATAAATACACTCTGTCCCGGCGAAAGAACATAAAATATTCATTTCTATAAATTTGATCTCATTTAATATTTTTTTGACACTGAATACCGAACCGTAATCAATATGCCACAATATTAATAATAATAATAAATAAAAATCTTGTCCTAAAATGAAGATTGTTTTACAACAAGCTACACAATGGGTTATTTGCTGTGTATACCGTGCATAATCGAACCCTGGATTTTAATGTTGTAAGTCCAGACACATAACACTGTCCCACCGTAGTGCTTCCCCAGTGGCACAGCGGTATGTCTACCGACTCACGCCGCTAGAAACTTCTTTAAAGTTTGTGAGAAGCTTGTTTACAGACATAAGTAAGCCTTAATATTTAGGTTCTTTTTAACTAAAAATTAGTTTGTTTAAAGACATAATCAAGCCTTAATGTTTAGGTTATTTTAAACTAAATATTAGTTTGTTTAAAGACATAATCAAGTCTTCATGTTTAGGTTCTTTTAACTAAATATTGGCTTGTTGAAAGACATAATCAAGCCTTAATATTTAGGTTCTTTTAAACTAAAAATTAGTTTGTTTAAAGACATAATCAAGCCTTCATGTTTAGGTTCTTTTTAACTAAAGATTAGCTTGTTTAAAGACATAATCAAGCCTTAATATTTAGGTTCTTTTTAACTAAAGATTAGCTTGTTTAAAGACATAATCAAGCCTTAATGTTTAGGTTCTTTTTAACTAAAGATTAGCTTGTTTAAAGACATAATCAAGCCTTAATGTTTAGGTTCTTTTTAACTAAATATTGGTTTGTTTAAAGACATAATCAAGCCTCAATGTTCTGGTTCTTTTTAACTTAAATTATCTTGTTTAAAGACATAATCAAGCCTTTATGTTTAGGTTCTTTTAAACTAAAAATTAGCTTGTTTAAAAACATAATAAAACCTTAATGTTTAGATTCTTTTTAACTAAAAATGAGCTTGTTTAAAGACACAATCAAGCCTTAATGTTTAGGTTCTTTTTAACTAAAAATTAGCTTGTTTAAAACATATTGAGGCTTTGATATTAGCAGTAGAGTCCGCCTGTTTCAAATTATTTTTATGCGATTCTATCTATAAGGTACGAATAGACTGATTGACCCATTGATTTTTCTCATTGAAACTAATTCGTCTCACTAGCTGCACGCACACGGTTGGTGTACCAGTAACTACACCGTACCGCTGTGGTACGGCAGTTTGTGTAACACATCGACTTCTCATAGTTATGTTAAAACGTGTCCTAAAGAGTAGTATAGATATGTCGACAGTCGATAAGCCTGAAAGTGTGGCTGTGTTCTTATAGCAAAGCCACATAGGGCTATCTGCTGTGTCCACCGATTGGGATCGAACCCCTGATTTCAGCGTTGTAACTCCGAAAACTTACCACTGTTCCAGCGGGGAACAAGCTTGAATGATCGAGCAACGGGAGAATAAACTGCTCATTTTTGAAATGTCTCAGCGATTGTCACAGTATAAGATAAGCCTTAAAAATATTGAAACATTAAATAGAATTTACTTATCTGTCTGTGTGGTTTGTAACTAATTTAGGTGAAGTAATTCGGACTCAAAACACCTTAAATATTAAATAGACTTCACCAGTGCAAGATGCCTAATGGTATTTCTTTGGCTTGTTGACCCAAGCTGTGCTGATGAGCCTTGAATAAGCGAAGCTACAGTCCAAAGAAGAGGGTACTGCAGCCAATCGAAGAATGCATTAGAAATCTACGTCGCAGATTCTCTTTTGAATTTATAGAATTTATCATTAATATGAATAAAGTACGAAACCTAATACTATATATCTGACGATTAGATATAACCAGTCTGGTAATTAAACAGTCTTAGTTGGATATTCGTACACAGCTAGCTGCTCGAGGGCTGTATGCTTTAACTGTCTGTAAATATTGAACTAATCGATTAAAATGAAAACAACCACTGAACGGCACCCATCTTCATCCTATTGTCTGACAAAACAGTTAGATTTGACTTCACTCTTGTAACGCACCCACGGGTAACAGAACACGAATGAGGAACTCTTCGGTCTCGCGTTACCCAACAGCCATACTTCGAAGTGACTAAGTACCCAGGGAATGAATATAACATGGACTTGATAGTGCCTCGGCCACTAAATAACTGTGATAAAAGAAACTCGCCGGAACAGACCGGACAGCAGCCGGATCAAAATTCTGTCACAACAACTGTAGGACCTTTGAGATTTTAACTTGTACTTCGAAAACTGTTTCTAGGTAAATAAATAGACTTATAGTAGCATATGTGAATCACTATAATAAACTACATGTTTAATCTGCACGTGTACACGCTTGTGCTGGACGATAAGTACGGTGAGTGAAACTGTTAGTGAGCAATTATTTTTCAAACAATTTCTGAAGAGACATGGACCTAGACCTCCCCACTAGCACAATGTTTCACTCACTATTATAAACAATCCAAAATACTTCCTCCAGCCCAGTATCTGTAGGAATAAAGTATGAACAGGAAAACACAGGAATCAGCTACTAGAAGTAATGTGGGAAAACAACAGGAATTAGCTACTAGAAGTAAAGTGGGAAAACAACAGGAATTAGCTACTAGAAGTAAAATGGGAAAACAATAGCAATCAGCTACTAGAAGTAAAGTGGGAAAACAACAGGAATTAGCTACTAGATGTAAAGTGGGAAAACAACAGGAATCAGCTACTAGAAGTAAAGTGGGAAAACAATAGGAATCAGCGACTAGTAGTAAAATGGGAAAACAACAGGAATCAGCTACTAGAAGTAAAATGGGAAAACAACAGGAATCAGCTACCAGAAGTAAAATGGGAAAACAACAGGAATCAGCTACTAAAAGTAAAGTGGGAAAACAACAGGAATTAGCTACTAAAAGTAAAGTGGGAAAACAACAGGAATTAGCTACTAGAAGTAAAGTGGGAAAACAACAGGAATTAGCTACTAGAAGTAAAGTGGGAAAACAACAGGAATTAGCTACTAGAAGTAAAGTGGGAAAACAACAGGAATCAGCTACTAGAAGTAAAGTGGGAAAACAATAGGAATCAGCGACTAGAAGTAAAATGGGAAAACAACAGGAATCAGCTACTAGAAGTAAAATGGGAAAACAACAGGAATCAGCTACCAGAAGTAAAATGGGAAAACAACAGGAATCAGCTACTAAAAGTAAAGTGGGAAAACAACAGGAATTAGCTACTAGAAGTAAAGTGGGAAAACAATAGCAATCAGCTACTAGAAGTAAAGTGGGAAAACAACAGGAATTAGCTACTAGAAGTAAAGTGGGAAAACAACAGGAATCAGCTACTAGAAGTAAAGTGGGAAAACAATAGGAATCAGCGACTAGAAGTAAAATGGGAAAACAACAGGAATCAGCTACTAGAAGTAAAATGGGAAAACAACAGGAATCAGCTACCAGAAGTAAAATGGGAAAACAACAGGAATCAGCTACTAAAAGTAAAGTGGGAAAACAACAGGAATCAGCTACTAGAAGTAAAGTGGGAAAACAATAGGAATCAGCTACTAGAAGTAAAGTGGGAAAACAACAGCAATCAGCTACTAGAAGTAAAGTGGGAAAACAATAGGAATCAGCTACTAGAAGTAAAGTGGGAAAACAACAGCAATCAGCTACTAGAAGTAAAGTGGGAAAACAACAGGAATCAGCTACTAGAAGTAAAGTGGGAAAATAATAGGAATCAGCTACTAGAAGTAAAGTGGGAAAACAATAGGAATTAGCTACTAGAAGTAAAGTGGGAAAACAATAGGAATTAGCTACTAGAAGTAAAGTGGGAAAATAATAGGAATCAGCTACTAGAAGTAAAGTGGGAAAACAATAGGAATTAGCTACTAGAGGAGTAAAGTGGAAAACAATAGGAATTAGCTACTAGAAGTAAAGTGGGAAAATAACAGGAATCAGCTACTAGAAGTAAAGTGGGAAAATAATAGGAATCAGCTACTAGAAGTAAAGTGGGAAAACAATAGGAATTAGCTACTAGAAGTAAAATGGGAAAACAACAGGAATCAGCTACTAGAAGTAAAGTGGGAAAACAACAGGAATCAGCTACTAGAAGTAAAGTGGGAAAACAACAGGAATCAGCTACTAAAAGTAAAGTGGGAAAACAACAGGAATTAGCTACTAGAAGTAAAATGGGAAAACAACAGGAATCAGCTACTAGAAGTAAAGTGGGAAAACAACAGGAATCAGCTACTAGAAGTAAAGTGGGAAAACAATAGGAATCAGCTACTAGAAGTAAAGTGGGAAAACAACAGCAATCAGCTACTAGAAGTAAAGTGGGAAAACAATAGGAATCAGCTACTAGAAGTAAAGTGGGAAAACAACAGCAATCAGCTACTAGAAGTAAAGTGGGAAAACAACAGGAATCAGCTACTAGAAGTAAAGTGGGAAAATAATAGGAATCAGCTACTAGAAGTAAAGTGGGAAAACAATAGGAATTAGCTACTAGAAGTAAAGTGGGAAAACAATAGGAATCAGCTACTAGAAGTAATGTGGGAAAACAACAGGAATCAGCTACTAGAAGTAAAGTGGGAAAACAACAGGAATCAGCTACTAGAAGTAAAGTGGGAAAACAACAGCAATCAGCTACTAGAAGTAAGAGTGGAAAACAACAGGAATCAGCTACTAGAAGTAAAGTGGGAAAATAATAGGAATCAGCTACTAGAAGTAAAGTGGGAAAACAATAGGAATTAGCTACTAGAAGTAAAGTGGGAAAACAATAGGAATTAGCTACTAGAAGTAAAGTGGGAAAATAACAGGAATCAGCTACTAGAAGTAAAGTGGGAAACAACAGGAATCAGCTACTAGAAGTAAAGTGGGAAAATAATAGGAATCAGCTACTAAAAGTAAAGTGTGAAAACAACAGGAATCAGCTACTAGAAGTAAAGTGGGAAACAACAGGAATCAGCTACTAGAAGTAAAGTGGGAAAACAAAAGGAATCAGCTACTAGAAGTAAAGTGGGAAAACAACAGGAATCAGCTACTAGAAGTAAAGTGGGAAAATAACAGGAATCAGATACTAGAAGTAAAGTGGGAAAACAATAGGAATCAGCTACTAGAAGTAAAGTGGGAAAACAACAGCAATCAGCTACTAGAAGTAAAGTGGGAAAACAATAGGAATCAGCTACTAGAAGTAAAGTGGGAAAACAACAGCAATCAGCTACTAGAAGTAAAGTGGGAAAACAACAGGAATCAGCTACTAGAAGTAAAGTGGGAAAACAACAGGAATCAGCTACTAGAAGTAAAGTGGGAAAATAATAGGAATTAGCTACTAGAAGTAAAGTGGGAAAACAATAGGAATCAGCTACTAGAAGTAAAGTGGGAAAACAATAGGAATTAGCTACTAGAAGTAAAGTGGGAAAATAATAGGAATCAGCTACTAGAAGTAAAGTGGGAAAACAATAGGAATCAGCTACTAGAAGTAAAGTGGGAAAACAATAGGAATTAGCTACTAGAAGTAAAGTGGGAAAATAACAGGAATCAGCTACTAGAAGTAAAGTGGGAAAATAATAGGAATCAGCTACTAAAA
Organism: Tachypleus tridentatus; assembly: GCF_004210375.1. Classification (NCBI taxonomy): domain Eukaryota; kingdom Metazoa; phylum Arthropoda; class Merostomata; order Xiphosura; family Limulidae; genus Tachypleus; species Tachypleus tridentatus. The sequence continues at coordinate 118,132,288 of NC_134831.1, forward strand.
GTAAAGTGTGAAAACAACAGGAATCAGCTACTAGAAGTAAAGTGGGAAACAACAGGAATCAGCTACTAGAAGTAAAGTGGGAAAACAAAAGGAATCAGCTACTAGAAGTAAAGTGGGAAAACAACAGGAATCAGCTACTAGAAGTAAAGTGGGAAAATAACAGGAATCAGCTACTAGAAGTAAAGTGGGAAAATAATAGGAATCAGCTACTAAAAGTAAAGTGTGAAAACAACAGGAATCAGCTACTAGAAGTAAAGTGGGAAACAACAGGAATCAGCTACTAGAAGTAAAGTGGGAAAACAAAAGGAATCAGCTACTAGAAGTAAAGTGGGAAAACAACAGGAATCAGCTACTAGAAGTAAAGTGGGAAAACAATAGGAATCAGCTACTAGAAGTAAAGTGGGAAAACAATAGGAATTAGCTACTAGAAGTAAAGTGGGAAAACAATAGGAATTAGCTACTAGAAGTAAAGTGGGAAAATAACAGGAATCAGCTACTAGAAGTAAAGTGGGAAAATAATAGGAATCAGCTACTAAAAGTAAAGTGTGAAAACAACAGGAATCAGCTACTAGAAGTAAAGTGGGAAAACAATAGGAATCAGCTACTAAAAGTAAAGTGTGAAAACAACAGGAATCAGCTACTAGAAGTAAAGTGGGAAACAACAGGAATCAGCTACTAGAAGTAAAGTGGGAAAACAAAAGGAATCAGCTACTAGAAGTAAAGTGGGAAAACAACAGGAATCAGCTACTAGAAGTAAAGTGGGAAAACAACAGGAATCAGCTACTAGAAGTAAAGTGGGAAAACAACAGGAATCAGCTACTAGAAGTAAAGTGGGAAAACAACAGGAATTAGCTACTAGAAGTAAAGTGGGAAAACAACAGGAATCAGCTACTAGAAGTAAAGTGGGAAAACAACAGGAATCAGCTACTAGAAGTAAAGTGGGAAAACAACAGGAATCAGCTACTAGAAGTAAAGTGGGAAAACAACAGGAATTAGCTACTAGAAGTAAAATGGGAAAACAACAGGAATCAGCTACTAGAAGTAAAGTGGGAAAACAATAGGAATTAGCTACTAGAAGTAATGTGGGAAAATAACAGGAATCAGCTACTAGAAGTAAAGTGGGAAAACAACAGGAATCAGCTACTAGAAGTAAAGTGGGAAAACAACAGGAATCAGCTACTAGAAGTAAAGTGAGAAAACAACAGGAATCAGCTACTAGAAGTAATGTGGGAAAACAACAGGAATCAGCTACCAGAAGTAAAGTGAGAAAACAACAGGAATCAGCTACTAGAAGTAATGTGGGAAAACAACAGGAATCAGCTACTAGAAGTAAAGTGGGAAAACAACAGGAATCAGCTACTAGAAGTAAAGTGAGAAAACAACAGGAATCAGCTACTAGAAGTAATGTGGGAAAACAACAGGAATCAGCTACCAGAAGTAAAATGGGAAAACAACAGGAATCAGCTACTAGAAGTAAAGTGGGAAAACAACAGGAATCAGCTACTAGAAGTAATGTGGGAAAACAACAGGAATCAGCTACTAGAAGTAATGTGGGAAAACAACAGGAATCAGCTACTAGAAGTAAAGTGGGAAAACAACAGGAATCAGCTACTAGAAGTAAAGTGGGAAAATAACAGGAATCAGCTACTAGAAGTAATGTGGGAAAACAACGGCTTGTGTTTAAGAAATCTTAATACATATTTAGGGATCTCCTCGCTGGAGAAATATCATAACACGCCGCTAGGTGTCTTTAAAAATACTGACTTTAACAGAAGAGACCAGCTCAAGTTCCACAAGTACTCCAAGAGTTGACAAACAAACCTCAACACTGAGAAGAGAAACGTTGAGAAAGGGGAGAATGTCACGTGACTTGGTGTTATAGAAGAAGGCATACCGGATTCTTTGTGACCTTTATTCCTTGTAGAAAGATAAATGTATTCTATTTAGGTATTTATCCGACCTGGTTTAACTCCCGTTTTGCGGCGATCGTCTTTAAAAAAGTCTTAGTGTATGGGTTAAAAAAAACAAAAAACAACTAGTCAAATAATTTGTAAGTTAATAAATTCTGTTATACATAAATTGAACAAATCAGCAGAGTGAAATAAAGAAACAGAAAGAGGTAAAAAATAGTAGACAGTAATTAGAATGTATTGTTTCACCAACTGTACTCCCAAGCTGGTGTTGGTATTTTCGGTCGTAATACTAACAATGTTCGGTCAGCTTATGGTCCTTAGATTACACCTAATTCCGCATACCAAGCTGTATTCTGGGATTAAAAGTTGGGTTTCGATACCCGTGGTGAGCGGAGCACAGATAGCCCGTTATGTAGCTTGATGTTTAATAATTAACAACTTAGCCACATTGCTAAATAGCACAGCACATCAAAGTTTTTGCTTCTTGAACACTGTTGGATGTTCCTTATATATTTTTGCTGCTGATCACGAAATTAACATCCAAATTTGTCCATCACGTACCGTTTCATCGAAATCTTCAGTTTCACCAGGACATTGCTACAATGGAAAAACGATATCAGGGCAACTGGAATCCGTCAATGCTTGCTGACTACTGTTGGACACTGTAACGTGATGCTCCGGACATTGAATACAAACAAAAATCAGGAGCAAAACACTTTTAATTATGTTGAACTTAATAGCGTATTAGAAACATAAACGCAATTGAATACGTTATTGCCGGTAAACAGTTAACTGTCTATTTCTCAGAGTTTCTACGTGATGAAGCAAAACCAAAACTATATCTGTGTATACCCACCAGGTACCTGTCACAAAACTTTTCAGGAAGCAAAACTTTTCAAAAAAATTGTTGTGCAGTGTAACCCAGACAAAACGTTTTGCCTTTCCAAACCTTAAAACGATAGACTAGAGAAAAGACAGCAGGTCAACCGCACCAGCCGCCAACTTGTGGACTCCCTTTGTAAAAAATTAACGACAGTATTCCAAATCATTATAACCAATAATATTAAACTAGATTTGTACAAAAATGAGGTATCTCTTTAGTAGAGAACACATAACTAAATATGTTATAACCACCTAATCGTTCAGTGATCCTACTGTATTCTGTTTCGCAGTTACTGGTACAACATAAATTATGTATTTCTTTATGTTTTCTTGGACTCTAAGTTTCTGAAGCGTGCAAGGAATGTGATCCATGCCATGTTTGTTTTGAATTTCGCACAAAGCTACTTAAGGGCTATCAGTGCTAGCCGTCCCTAATTTAGCAGTGTAAGACTAGAGGGAGGGCAACTAGTCATCACCACCCACCGCCAACTCTTAGGCTACTTTTTTACCAACGAAAAATGGGAGTAAACTTCACATTATAACGCCCCCACCGCTGAAATGGCGAGCATGTTTGGTGCGACGAAGATTCGAACCCGTGATCCTCAGGTTATGAGCCAAGTGCCTTAGCACACCTGGCCATGTCGGGCCTAAACCTTCCTGACACGAGCACTATGAACTTTTCAGTCTGTTTGGTATATAACCATTCACTCGTATTATTAAGTTTCAAAACTCGTACGTGACAGTAATATCCTTTTCTTATACGTATCGGTATTGATGAGAAATTTACTAAGCCTATCTTGCCGCCCATAATTTTGAACTAACGATCAACTAGTTTGAAGCACCATCCACGTTAAGACATTGACTTCCACTCTTGTAACGCACCTACAGTTTAAAGTACGATAAATATTTTGTGGTATCACATGGACTCGAACCCGTATCGTTAGTTCATAAATTAAGAATTATATCACAGGTTAAACCTGCCAATCTTTAGCGTACTACATATATTATGTTAAACCACTGTTTGCAAACTTAAAATACAATTAAAGTACATTTATAAAATATACTACAACATATATAGATTACTAAAACACGTGCAGTGTTTTTTTTTTAAATTTATAAAACTCATATTATGGGAAACAAAAGGAGTTGTACTAAAGGTAACTTCCACTTGTTAAAACTCATTTTCGCTTTCTATACGTCACTTCCCTTTATTAAAAGTTATTTTCACCTTGCTCTACAAACGTAATGATAACAAACATGTATAAAATAAAATTGTAGACTTTGTGCAGAATAAATTTATTTATTTATTATTGTAAGTGACACAGATATTTAAATGATTCTGAGTTTTCTATATGTGTCAGTTTAAATCGCGTGAACATTGTAAAGTACCGCCGGCCACACACACGAGAGGGAGGGAGAGGGTAATCAGTTCATTACGACCTATAACCCTTAGAAGAGGTTATATGAAATGTAAGCCTAATAAACAATCTGGTCGTAATAACATGCGTGTCTATTTGTAATGTGACGGTCAATCCCACTACTTGTTGGTAAAAGAGTAGTCCAAGAGTTAGCGGTGGGTGGTGATGACTAGTGGCCTTCCCTCTAGTCTTGCACTGCTAAATTAGGGACGGCTAGCGCAGATTGCCTTCGTGTAGCTTTGCGCGAAATTAAAAAACAAACCAAACTAAGCTATTTTCGTTATGACCACATAAGTAGACTGTTTTGGTGCCTACACATTAGTTACAGCCATAGAAGTGTTAGGGTCGTTCTCTGAATTAATGATTGATAGGAGTAACAGGAAATGACGTACATGGCCTAACAAATCTACGAGTGAAAAAAGAATCTCCGTAAGAATTACTTTAAGTAAAATAATTCATGACTTTTTACTTCAGTAAATAAAGCCGTAAAATGTAAAGCTGTGTGACCTGGAACAGGGATAGTTAGCAAACCATAACCCAGAGGAGGTTTGGTGTTTACAAATAATCCTATCAAAAATGACAGCAAACGTTTCAAATACAGCCCCCTAGTGGCCCAGCTGTAAACCTGACAGCACATGGCGCTAAAAACCTGGTTTCGATACTCGGAGCGAGCACAGCACAGATGTGCATTGTGTTCTTTTGCGCTTAACAACAAATAAGCAAAACATTCAAGTACATTTTCAATATTTTATAAACAGATCCTGAGAATGACTTTAACTTTAAAATGTACTTCACACAGCGTTAGGACTCGTCACTCCAAACTTCATACAGCGTTAGGACTCGTCACTCCAAACTTCATACAGCGTTAAGACTCATCACTCCTAACTTCACACAGCGTTAGGACTCATCACTCCTAACTTCATACAGCGTTAAGACTCGTCACTCCAAACTTAACACAGCGTTAGGACTCGTCACTCCAAACTTCATACAGCGTTAAGACTCATCACTCCTAACTTCATACAGCGTTAAGACTCGTCACTCCAAACTTAACACAGCGTTAGGACTCGTCACTCCAAACTTCACACAGCGTTAAGACTCATCACTCCTAACTTCACACAGCGTTAGGACTCGTCACTCCAAACTTCATACAGCGTTAAGACTCATCACTCCTAACTTCATACAGCGTTAAGACTCGTCACTCCAAACTTAACACAGCGTTAGGACTCGTCACTCCAAACTTCACACAGCGTTAAGACTCGTCACTCCAAACTTCATACAGCGTTAAGACTCATCACTCCTAACTTCATACAGCGTTAAGACTCGTCACTCCAAACTTAACACAGCGTTAGGACTCGTCACTCCAAACTTCACACAGCGTTAAGACTCATCACTCCTAACTTCACACAGCGTTAGGACTCGTCACTCCAAACTTCATACAGCGTTAAGACTCATCACTCCTAACTTCATACAGCGTTAAGACTCGTCACTCCAAACTTAACACAGCGTTAGACTCGTCACCCAAACTTCACACAGCGTTAAGACTCGTCACCCAAACTTCATACAGCGTTAAGACTCATCACTCCAACTTCATACAGCGTTAAGACTCGTCACTCCAAACTTAACACAGCGTTAGGACTCGTCACTCCAAACTTCACACAGCGTTAAGACTCATCACTCCTAACTTCATACAGCGTTAAGACTCGTCACTCCAAACTTAACACAGCGTTAGGACTCGTCACTCCAAACTTCACGCGGTGTTAAGACTCGTCACTCCAAAAACTGTAATTTATTTTACGTGCTAAAAGTGGTAAAGTTGACACGCACATGTTTAAGGCTCATAACACACTAACTACACTATTTTTAACGAATGACGAAATACAAACTAAGTAATCTCTTATGGATTACAACAAACCAGATACACTATTTGTAAAATGGATGATGAAGTGACAAACCATCTACACTGTTCTATTAAATGACAACATATCAAGTACACTATGTGTATTCACAGAACACTCATACCATTACGAATACTCGAAGTTCACTATTTCCACTGGTTTGTTTAGGTTAAGGCCATCTTGAATTTTTGACGTAACAGTACAACTTGTATTCTTGAGGTTTAGTGTTGTCTGTTTGTAGCTAAGCACAAGGTTACGTAATGAGCTATCTGTGCTCTTTCTACCACTGGTAACGAAGGACCTACCAGAGAAAATATTCTAATTAACTGTCAAGTTACGTAATGGTTGCTTTTGATTCTCAAGATTTATTATGCCTGAAAACATTTTGTTCTTATTAAAATCAGTATCGTGTGAAGCATTTCGTATGACATGGTAGTTTAAGTGAAACTGGTCAAGTTACTTGTTTGTTTGTTTTTTTTTAATTTGGCGCAAAGCTACCCAGGGGCTATCTGCACCAGCAGTGTAAAACTAGAGGAAAGGCAGCTAGTAATCACCACCAACCGCTACCTCTTGGGCTACTCTTTTACCATCGAATAGTGGAATTGATCGTAATATTATAAAGCCCCCGCCGCTGAAAAAGCGATCATGTTTGTTGTAACGATAATTTGAACCCATGACCATCAGGTTACGAGTCTATCGCATAATCAAGCGAAATAGAATTGTTAGTGTGTCGTTAACTTTAGGGTGTAGAACGTCTTATATTGCGGTGCTAAAAACAGAAACATGATCAGTTACGATGGATGATATTTTTAGGATATTCTATCACACTCACATTACCACTAGTTTTGTTTACTGTTGCGTATGATTCTTATAAAATATTAAGTACAGTTACTTAATTATTTGCATATTCCGAATCTTCATAATAGTCCCGAAGTCTCCGAACCCCCAAGTTTTCAGAAACGTTGTTTCTTTTGGTACGCTTTTACTCCTAGACGTTTCACAATACAATATAATGTATATGTTTCTTGTAAGACACAATGGACTATCTGTATTCTGTCAACCACAAATATTGAAATCTGATTTTAAGAGTTCTAAGTCCGCTGAGCAGTATTATGTAACGTTTCTATGTAATAATATCGAGGGTTGACTAAACCCTCGGAATTTCATTCTGCGATAAACCTCGTAAATCCGTAAGTGAATATAACAGCGTGGATTGAGGCTGATAATGGATAGTAGTGTGGATATATCACATTTCCCGCGCTCTAGGGTTAGGGATGAGATTACTGGCTCGTGAGATTTTCCACCAAGAAGGGGTCGAAAATTCCTGAAGTAAACAACAGGAGTTGACTCCTTAGTTTTCGAGCTCTTTCTAAGGATTAAAGAAAAAAACTTTTAAGAAAATAAGCATAATCCTTACGATACTGACAGTAATCCGGTGGTCCAGAGATTCCAGATTTTTATTTTCTTTTTGCAAGTTTTCGTGAGAAAAAATGACTGCCTAACAAACACCATGACTAAACTGGAAATAGTTCTAAATCAAGTTCAAGTACTACACTTCCACACTAGCGCTTCATCAAACTTCAAACGAACTAAGTTTTATAAAAAATGAATGGCTTATTTCTTAGCTTTAATAATATACCATTAAAAAATGTTTCAGATTTTATGTTATAATTTATCCCATCCTTATATACATATATCGTATCATGTAATTATATATTAGTGTTCCCGTTTGTTTAATATAAATAAAAAACTTAACTCTTGTACACCGGCAATCAAAATAATCGCTAAGCGATTGTTGCGCCATCTCTTATCCAATATTATTATCAGTTGAATATTCAAACGTTTATCATTTGTAAAAAACTTACTCCCGCCAGCCAATATCTGTGTTATAGCATATTTTTTTTCCTTGAAAAACTGTGTAAGATACAACAATGTGCTTAAAATTTTGTTAAAACTAATGTTTCATCTTCTTCGTGAGATGGACTTTCCACTTTCTCAGGTCGGAAAACCTGCATTTAGTCTCTCTTCACAGTCAATGAACATGCTTAGATTAGCTGATCACTACGAAAACACGTTCACAACTAGTAGCTTCTAAGAGCTGAAACGAAAGTCAATAAAACACACTTACCTTTATTTATTAACAAATTATTAACAAATACGTATATATAATTTCAATATTAAAATACACTTAGTAAAAACAATATTATGAACAGTGAATGACTGTTTGTATTTGAATAATAACTTAGTTTCAAAATAAAAAATAACAATGATTTATTATGACATTAAGTTTGATTATGCCTAGCGATTATCAAAATATTTTACGTTCGGTTCGTCGTTTTCTAAGATTAAATGACGCTATTGACACTTGAGGACGGTAATAAAGTTTCAGTTTGATCCAGTTGAAGACTTCTGTGAAACTTGTAAGTACAGTAGATGTTTTGTTATGTTTAAATTTATGGTTTTTTTTACTCACCCATAATAACTCAAAACACCTTAAATGTTTGGCATGTGACATACTGCTACAATTAATTATTACTTATTTAACTGTTCGTTTTTTCTTCATAAAACGTGAATTTCGTGCTGAAAAAAAGTTACACATAGGCCTAATTTGTTTTTTGACTTGGTGAGCTGCGAAACTTGTCTGTTGCAGCGGAGTGACGAATCAGAGAACATATTATACTTTACGTCATCTATTCGTCATAAAATTTGAATTTGGGGGAAAGAAACTAAATTATTAAGTAAACATGTTATTCTTATTGCGAGATGGATGTCAAAAAATTAATATACTTTAGTTCATCCTTCTTGTATAGTTGAAAATCCACTTTGTTCTGTAAACAATACAAAGGACATAATAGATGTATTTGTCTCTCCTTTGTTTGCTAAGAATAGATAGTTTAAAAATTATTCTAGGTTTGTGGTTTCAGACAAAAAAGTTCATTTTTTAAATTACTTTAATAAACTTATTATCAGAATACTTTTATTTTGATATTTTCGTTACATTTTAGAATTATATAGGTATATTAAACTTGGTTTTACGACATTTCATTTTCATGTAGTTCAAAAATTCAGTTGCCTTTATATATATTTTGGACGGTATTATTATTATTAAAGTTTCAAACCAGTAGCAATCAACTCACTACGAAACGTCCACCAATCAACTGTCCTGCTTGCCCTACGTACAGAGTGGAGGCGCTGTCGAACTCCAGTACTTTAGGAATACGTTGACTCGTAATCCGACCGTAATCTTCACACTGGAAATACAGCTGGGCTTTGTTCTCATTCACACGCAAGGCGATCCTAGGAAGTTTGAAATGTACTCAAAACATGAAAAAACAATACTACGCTAAAATATATGAATGTAATCGTCGTTTAAACGGCTTTTAAATATATATTTCGTATAGGCCCATGACAGGACCTATTGTAGGCATGGCCTAAGTTTCAGCTGACTAATCGCTTCTAACAGTGATTTGGGACAACAACAAAACAGGAAATTAGGTCAACGACAGACAGTAATTATACTGAAGTAGCAAACTAACAAACAGCCATTTGGAAACATTTTGATAGTTTTATAAAACTACATGTCTCGACAGCTCTTCAATCTGTCTTCAGGTATCTGAAGTACATTTTCTACAGGAATATTTTGTTCACAGAGATCGTTTGTTCGTTAGTTTCCTACTGGTAAGCACAATGTACTTCCTTACACAAGTAGGTGCATCACAAACTAAATCATTGTACTTGAATATCATACTTAGCCCAGCTTCCAATAAAATCTGGAACAGTAAACGAAGCCCAGACTTGAGAAGTCACGTGCCTCGCAACGTCAGTGTAGTAAAAACTGACGTTTGCAAAATCGTTTTGTAAATCCATAATCTTTATCCCCAACTGGACGACCGTCTCCGATGGATTAACAACTGGAAGAAAATGTAATAGTCGTTCAATGGTGTTTGGCAAAAAAACAAACAACGTGAAACTACAAAACGTGAGGCTTAAATTTTGTACAGACGACTAAATATGTCTGATAAAGATCAGTGTTACGTACTGAAATACTGCGAATCGTAAACTCGTGTAAAATACTACAAAAGCAGAAAGAAACAATAAAAAGGAAACAAAAGTAAACGAGACACTGTTATTGTTTATTTCATTAATCAAACCGTAACGAAGTTTATGTAACAGTTATAGATTCTTTATGTTTTACCAAACTTTATCATGACTTAGGAAACAAATTTCCCTTAAGTAACTAGCACTGAAATTTGCTATACCGGCGAACAGAAATCCTCCTGTGTTACCAAGGTGTTCAGGCTTAACAGTTGCTAAAATGGAAAAGTTACTAAACATCTTTCTTGGCAAAAAGAGACGGTAGGGGGCTCTAATTTCTGTGTTTTCACCCAATTTAAACGCCGGAAGGCCTTCTAATCCGTTAATGAATTTAACTGATGACGAAATGAATGGCATATGTATGGTTTCCAGAAGATCCAAATATTCCACACGATCTACATAATGAGAGAAAATAGCTTTCTGAACATTTGTACCAATACCATTCATAAAAATAAAATAAAATACACAAGAGTAAATCAAATGCAGCGGTACGAGTTTGTGTGGTTCAAACAAAATAAGTCTACAAATTAAAAATTAACTTATGTGCAAACAAACAAGAGGTGTGTCTGTAGTTTAAAGATATACACAGCGCTCCTATCAATATTATTCAGTTTACAAATAAAATAAATGTTTAGCAACAACTGAGATTATTTGTATAATAAATTTGGGGTCCAGACACTATTATGGTCAGTTTCAAGAGCCATTTAATAAAAAAAAGGAAGATGGTGGAAGATTCAATCTAACAATCTCTGGACACCATCACTTTTCTATTCCTTACATCAAATTGATCTTTGGAATGTCACGTTTGCGCTACATTTAAAAGGATTTATAACACATACATGGTGGGAGATTCAATCTCTGGACACTATCACTTTCTATTCATTACATCAAGTTGATCATTGGAACCTCACGTTTCACGCTACATTTAAAAGGATTGATAACACACATTTCAATCATAAACTACGTTTTCTTCATTTTAATCTTTATTTGTTAAGTGTATATACAAATAACACTACACTATACTTTACACATATAAACAAACCAATGGTAATAAGAAATTCGATAAACCTAAATCAAATTCAGTTTAAAGTTAACATTTTTTTAATGAGATAAAAACAGGTCTCAATTGTTGTCATATTGTCACTTTATATATGTACGATTTACAGCTAGTGTTACGATCTATAGTAGGGGGAAACTATATTAGGGGGGTAATATGTCGTGTACGAAATATTTCTTATTCTAGTATTTTATATTTCAATACACAAGAGTTTATAAAACTTAAAAACTGTTTCATTTATTTACGGTAATTAAAGCAGTTAAGTGACCTGTCTACATTACTGACATATGAAGTTAGGTATGTAGAATTTTGAACGAATCTGATGGTCGTGCAGCACATCTCAATGACTACGAGGTTAACCACTTTCCACATCACGTGATACATTCCAAACATCCCTAGTACAAAAGATACTTTGAGACGAATGGTCTAAACAAAAATGACAAACCTATCGACCTATCTAGTAAGAGACGCCAGATGTGGCAATGCTTTCAAAAGATTGGTATCGGTAACAAGTATTGAAACTCAGTAGATTGGGAATACAAGTATTCCGGGTGTCTATAAACAAATGAGGAAATCCAGATCCACAAACCTTGACACATAAACATTACTGTCTGAGATGGGGATCTGAAGGACGACAAATTTATTTCCCAAGAGCCTTTCTGTTCACAAAGCAGAGTAGTACCTACACCCCTCCCTTCCCTAACACAAGTAGTAACGTCGTCCGTAGTTACCTATTCCTAGTTTAAATTTTACACAGTTTAATAAATCTTAGAAAGCTTCCCACTCACGCACGTGCTATTCTTTTAATTATTTAGATGCTTTAATATAACATTCAGTGTGTTGAAAGTTTCGGTGATACATAAAAGTCAATCGTCTTTAGGCTTAGCAAATATTCTGTAATACATAAAAAGTATGTATGATAAGAATAATAAACATAATTGGTGAAGGATTATATTTATAATGGAATGTGTGATATATAATCACACGTTAACAGTTTATAACGAAGGAATGATTTCATCATAAAAGTTGAACGTGCAAACAAAAATGGATCCCTGGAGAAGAAAGCAAGACATCTAGTGAACATTTTAACTAAGTAAAGAGAGTTGTTGGCTGTACGTTCATTTCGCAATAACTCTACTTATAAATAAACTATGGTTCTGAATACAGCTCGTGTTCCAAAACAAACAAAAAAACTTTCGTGTGCTACGTTTTTTTTATTTTTCTTCTTATGAAATTCCTCTATCTGAATCATCCGATGACTTTATGCATAGAATTGGGCAGAAGTATCTCGAATTATTGAGCCTTCAATTGTTTCTTTGGTTTCTTGTTAAGCACAGAGCAACACAAAAGGGTATTTGTGCAGAGTCCACCAAGGGTGAAACTCTTCCTTCCTCTTTATCGATTTTAAGATCTTATAGTAGAATTGTGAGGGTGAAGCTCACCTCGACCTGTTAAGCACTGGTTTTCAGTGTTACAAGCATTCACACATGCCGCTGAGCCACTGCGGAGTAGCAATTAATACAGTTAATTACTTTCAGTATATTTCGCCATCTAGTGACGATACATGTAACAACATTAGTTTAAATAATAATTTTCAAGTTGCGCTTTACAAAGCTGTAATGACACAATAAATACGGACACGTTTTTCTCAGTATACGAACAAAGTAACACACAGATAAATACATAAGCATATTACACAATATACACGTATACTTGAACGTATTTGCGTTTATAAAAAACACTTTTTGCTTAACAATTTGAATATATTCAACACATCATTTTCAAGTTTAGTTCGCTTTTCGTTTATTAATTAGTGACAAAAACAAATACAATTTCAGTTTTCTAACTTAATATTTATATAATCATTTTTCTAAAATCTATTTTTTATTGCCACAAACATACGTAATATCTGGAACTTTTATTAGCAAAACTTCTATTTCACTACGAAAATGTGGTAATTTCTGAACGCTTTGAGTATATAAACAGATGAATTTGTTTATTTAACTATGTATATAACGGTCTATTTATATAACTATGCATATAACGGTCTATGTATACAACTATGTATATAACGGTCTGTGTATACAACTATGTATATAACGGTCTATGAATACAACTATGTATATGACTGTCTATGTATACAACTATGTATATAACGGTCTATGTATACAACTATGTATATAACGGTCTATGAATACAACTATGTATATAACGGTCTATGAATACAACTATGTATATAACGGTCTATGTATACAACGGTCTATGTATATAACGGTCTATGAATATAACTATGTATATAACGGTCTATGTATACAACTATGTATATAACGTTCTATGTATACAACTATGTATATAACGTTCTATGTATACAACTATGTATATAACGGTCTATGTATACAACTATGTATATAACGGTCTATGTTTTTCAACTATGTATATAACGGTCTATGTATACAACTATGTATATAACGTTCTATGTATACAACTATGTATATAACGGTCTATGTATACAACTATGTATATAACGTTCTATGTATACAACTATGTATATAACGGTCTATGTATATAACTATGTATATAACGGTCTATGTATATAACGGTCTATGAATACAACTATGTATATAACGGTCTATGTATACAACTATGTATATAACGGTCTATGTATACAACTATGTATATAACGTTCTATGTATACAACTATGTATATAACGGTCTATGTATATAACTATGTATATAACGGTCTATGTATATAACGGTCTATGAATACAACTATGCATATAACGGTCTATGTATATAACTATGTATATAACGGTCTATGTATATAACGGTCTATGAATACAACTATGTATATAACGGTCTATGAATATAACTATGTATATAACGGTCTATGTATACAACTATGTATATAACGGTCTATGAATATAACTATGTATATAACGGTCTGTGAATACAACTATGTATATAACGGTCTATGTATACAACTATGTATATAACGGTCTATGAATACAACTATGTATATAACAGTCTATGAATACAACTATGTATATAACGGTCTATGTATACAACTATGTATATAACGGTCTATGTATACAACTATGTATATAACGGTCTGTGAATACAACTATGTATATAACGGTCTATGAATATAACTATGTATATAACGGTCTATGAATACAACTATGTATATAACAGTCTATGAATACAACTATGTATATAACGGTCTATGTATACAACTATGTATATAACGGTCTGTGAATACAACTATGTATATAACGGTCTGTGAATACAACTATGTATATAACGGTCTATGTATACAACTATGTATATAACGGTCTATGAATACAACTATGTATATAACGGTCTATGTATACAACTATGTATATAACGGTCTGTGAATACAACTATGTATATAACGGTCTATGTATACAACTATGTATATAACGGTCTATGAATATAACTATGTATATAACGGTCTATGTATACAACTATGTATATAACGGTCTATGAATATAACTATGTATATAACGGTCTGTGAATACAACTATGTATATAACGGTCTATGTATACAACTATGTATATAACGGTCTATGAATACAACTATGTATATAACAGTCTATGAATACAACTATGTATATAACGGTCTATGTATACAACTATGTATATAACGGTCTATGTATACAACTATGTATATAACGGTCTGTGAATACAACTATGTATATAACGGTCTATGAATATAACTATGTATATAACGGTCTATGAATACAACTATGTATATAACAGCCTATGAATACAACTATGTATATAACGGTCTATGTATACAACTATGTATATAACGGTCTGTGAATACAACTATGTATATAACGGTCTGTGAATACAACTATGTATATAACGGTCTATGTATACAACTATGTATATAACGGTCTATGAATACAACTATGTATATAACGGTCTATGTATACAACTATGTATATAACGGTCTGTGAATACAACTATGTATATAACGGTCTATGTATACAACTATGTATATAACGGTCTATGTATACAACTATGTATATAACGGTCTATGAATACAACTATGTATATAACAGTCTATGAATACAACTATGTATATAACGGTCTATGAATACAACTATGTATATAACGGTCTATGTATACAACTATGTATATAACGGTCTGTGAATACAACTATGTATATAACGGTCTATGTATACAACTATGTATATAACGGTCTATGAATACAACTATGTATATAACGGTCTATGTATACAACTATGTATATAACAGTCTATGAATACAACTATGTATATAACGGTCTATGTATACAACTATGTATATAACGGTCTATGTATACAACTATGTATATAACGGTCTATGTATACAACTATGTATATAACGGTCTATGTATACAACTATGTATATAACGGTCTATGAATACAACTATGTATATAACGGTCTATGAATACAACTATGTATATAACGGTCTATGTATATAACAATGTATATAACGGTCTATGTATACAACTATGTATATAACGGTCTATGAATACAACTATGTATATAACGGTCTATGTATACAACTATGCATATAACGGTCTATGTATACAACTATGCATATAACGGTCTATGAA
This sequence comes from Tachypleus tridentatus, assembly GCF_004210375.1. Lineage (NCBI taxonomy): Eukaryota > Metazoa > Arthropoda > Merostomata > Xiphosura > Limulidae > Tachypleus > Tachypleus tridentatus. Next base: position 118,148,176 of record NC_134831.1, read on the forward strand.
TACAACTATGTATATAACGGTCTATGTATACAACTATGCATATAACGGTCTATGTATATAACGGTCTATGAATACAACTATGTATATAACGGTCTATGAATACAACTATGTATATAACGGTCTATGTATACAACTATGCATATAACGGTCTATGTATATAACTATGTATATAATGGTCTATGTATATAACAATGTATATAACGGTCTATGTATATAACTATGTATATAACGGTCTATGTATACTACTATGTATATAACGGTCTATGTATACAACTATGTATATAACGGTCTATGAATGCAACTATGTATATAACGGTCTATGTATACAACTATGTATATAACGGTCTATGTATATAACTATGTATATAACGGTCTATGTATACAACTATGTATATAACGGTCTATGAATACAACTATGTATATAACGGTCTATGTATACAACTATGCATATAACGGTCTATGTATATAACGGTCTATGAATACAACTATGTATATAACGGTCTATGAATACAACTATGTATATAACGGTCTATGTATACAACTATGTATATAACGGTCTGTGAATACAACTATGTATATAACGGTCTATGTATATAACGGTCTATGAATACAACTATGTATATAACGGTCTATGAATACAACTATGTATATAACGGTCTATGAATACAACTATGTATATAACGGTCTATGTATACAACTATGTATATAACGGTCTATGTATACAACTATGTATATAACGGTCTATGTATACAACTATGTATATAACAGTCTATGAATACAACTATGTATATAACGGTCTATGAATACAACTATGTATATAACGGTCTATGTATACAACTATGCATATAACGGTCTATGTATATAACGGTCTATGAATACAACTATGTATATAACGGTCTATGAATACAACTATGTATATAACGGTCTATGAATACAACTATGTATATAACGGTCTATGTATACAACTATGTATATAACGGTCTGTGAATACAACTATGTATATAACGGTCTATGTATATAACTATGTATATAACGGTCTATGAATACAACTATGTATATAACGGTCTATGAATACAACTATGTATATAACGGTCTATGAATACAACTATGTATATAACGGTCTATGTATACAACTATGTATATAACGGTCTATGTATACAACTATGTATATAACGGTCTATGTATACAACTATGTATATAACAGTCTATGAATACAACGATGTATATAACGGTCTATGAATACAACTATGTATATAACGGTCTGTGAATACAACTATGTATATAACGGTCTATGTATACAACTATGTATATAACGGGCTATGAATACAACTATGTATATAACGGTCTATGTATACAACTATGTATATAACGGTCTATGTATATAACTATGTATATAACGGTCTATGAATACAACTATGTATATAACTGTGTATATAACTATGTATATAACGGTCTATTTCGGCAATAAATTCATTATTTACTATTTGAAATAGTGTAAACGTTAAACACAATAACACGTATTTGAAACTTTTACAAGGAACATATATTTCATCTTGTCTTACAGATGTGATATTTCATCACTATTATACATGTGATATTTCATCTTGTCTTATAGATATGATATTTCATCATTATTATACACGTAATATTTCATCTTGTCTTATAGATATGATATTTCATCATTATTATACATGTAATATTTCATCTTGTCTTATAGATATGATATTTCATCATTATTATACATGTAATATTTCATCTTGTCTTATAGATATGATATTTCATCATTATTATACAAGTAACATTTCATCTTGTCTTATAGGTATGATATTTCGTCATTATTATACACGTAATATTTCATCTTGTCTTATAGATATGATATTTCACCATTATTACACATGTAATATTTCAACTTGTCTTACAGATGTGATATTTCACCATTATTATACACGTAATATTTCATCTTGTCTTATAGATATGATATTTCACCATTATTATACACGTAATATTTCATCTTGTCTAATAGATATGATATTTCATCATTATTATACACGTAATATTTCATCTTGTCTTATAGATGTGATATTTCATCATTATTATACACGTAATATTTCATCTTGTCTTATAGATATGATATTTCACCATTATTATACACGTAATATTTCATCTTGTCTTATAGATGTGATATTTCATCATTATTATACACGTAATATTTCATCTTGTCTTATAGATATGATATTTCATCATTATTATACACGTAATATTTCATCTTGTCTTATAGGTGTGATATTTCATCATTATTATACACGTAATATTTCATCTTGTCTTATAGATATGATATTTCATCATTATTATACACGTAATATTTCATCTTCTCTTATAGATGTGATATTTCATCATTATTATAAACGTAATATTTCATCTTGTCTTATAGATATGATATTTCATCATTATTATACACGTAATATTTCATCTTGTCTTACAGATGTGATATTTCATCATTATTATACATGTAATATTTCATCTTGTCTTATAGATATGATATTTCACCATTATTATACACGTAATATTTCATCTTGTCTTATAGATGTGATATTTCATCATTATTATACACGTAATATTTCATCTTGTCTTATAGATATGATATTTCATCATTATTATACACGTAATATTTCATCTTGTCTTATAGGTGTGATATTTCATCATTATTATACACGTAATATTTCATCTTGTCTTATAGATATGATATTTCATCATTATTATACACGTAATATTTCATCTTCTCTTATAGATGTGATATTTCATCATTATTATAAACGTAATATTTCATCTTGTCTTATAGATATGATATTTCATCATTATTATACACGTAATATTTCATCTTGTCTTATAGATATGATATTTCACCATTATTATACATGTAATATTTCATCTTGTCTTATAGATATGATAATTCATCATTATTATACATGTAATATTTCATCATTATTATACATGTAATATTTCATCTTGTCTTATAGATATGATATTTCACCATTATTATACACGTAATATTTCATCTTGTCTTATAGATGTGATATTTCATCATTATTATACATGTAATATTTCATCTTGTCTTATAGATGTGATATTTCATCATTATTATACACGTAATATTTCATCTTGTCTTATAGATATGATATTTCATCATTATTATACACGTAATATTTCATCTTGTCTTATAGATATGATATTTCACCATTATTATACACGTAATATTTCATCTTGTCTTATAGATGTGATATTTCATCATTATTATACATGTAATATTTCATCTTGTCTTATAGATATGATATTTCATCATTATTATACATGTAATATTTCATCTTGTCTTATAGATATGATATTTCACCATTATTATACACGTAATATTTCATCTTGTCTTACAGATGTGATATTTCATCATTATTATACATGTAATATTTCATCTTGTCTTATAGATATGATATTTCACCATTATTATACATGTAATATTTCATCTTGTCTTATAGATATGATATTTCATCATTATTATACATGTAATATTTCATCTTGTCTTATAGATATGATATTTCATCATTATTATACATGTAATATTTCATCTTGTCTTATAGATATGATATTTCATCATTATTATACATGTAATATTTCATCTTGTCTTATAGATATGATATTTCATCATTATTATACACGTAATATTTCATCTTGTCTTATAGATATGATATTTCATCATTATTATACACGTAATATTTCATCTTGTCTTATAGATATGATATTTCATCATTATTATACACGTAATATTTCATCTTGTCTTATTGATATGATATTTCACCATTATTATACATGTAATATTTCATCTTGTCTCTCAGATGTGATATTTCATCATTATTATACACGTAATATTTCATCTTGTCTTATAGATATGATATTTCATCATTATTATACACGTAATATTTCATCTTGTCTTATAGATATGATATTTCATCATTATTATACATGTAATATTTCATCTTGTCTTATAGATATGATATTTCACCATTATTATACACGTAATATTTCATCTTGTCTTATAGATATGATATTTCATCATTATTATACAAGTAACATTTCATCTTGTCTTACAGATATGATATTTCATCATTATTATACATGTAATATTTCACCAGGTCTTATGATATGTCACCAGTTATTGTGTAGTATGCTATCAATACGTATTTGTTTTATTTCATATATCTTATGTCAAAATATTGAAATGAAAGCTCTCGTCAGTATCTGACACTCATATTGATGCCCTCTGAGACACAGTTGGGTTATAATGTCACACATTCAAGCATTCTAGAAAATTTGATTATCTACTTATTATTGTTGCACTCTAGCACTCTGAAAATAATAGTTTATATGACTGGACCGACCCCAGGTGGCATAGTAATATGTCTGGGAACTTACAACGCTAGAAACCAGGCTTCGATACCCGTGGTGAGCAAAGCACAAATCGTCCATTGTGTAGCTCTGCGCTCAACTTAAAACAACATTATTGGACTGCAGACAACTGGATAATTTAGTGAATTTTCTCAAACTCTAACAGATTAAAAAGTTGGATTAGTATTACTGCACTGTATCACATTATAAGGTTAGTTGATATTGTTGTATATTCGAAATCTCGAAAACTTATTTGATATTGTTGTACTCTAACAAATTATAAGGTCTTGTTGTTATTGTTGTACTCTAACAGTTATTAGTTTTAGTTGATATTGTTATACTCTAACAAATCATAAGTTTTAGTTGATATCGTAGTACTCTGATAAATTAAAAGGTTTAGTTGATACTGTTGTACCCTAACGAGTTATAAGTTTTAGTTTATATCGTAGTACTCTGATAAATTAAAAGGTTTAGTTGATACTGTTGTACCCTAACGAGTTATAAGTTTTAGTTTATATTACTCTAACAAATTATATGGTTTAATTTAAATTGTTGTACTCTAACAAATTATAAGTTTTAGTTTATATTACTCTAACAAATTATATGGTTTAATTTAAATTGTTGTACTCTAACAAATTATAAGTTTTAATTTAAATTGTTGTACTCTAACAAATTATAAGTTTTAGTTGAGATTGTTAAGCTCTAGTGGACTGAAACTTTTAGTCAGTTCTGTTACACTCTACTATTCTGGATGGTTTATTTGATACACTGCTCACTCTATCAGTTAATAATATTGCATGTAATAGACTAGGAAGTTTAGCTGATAAAACTGCAGACTGGGAATTCGAGTTAATATATTTACACTGTGATATTCTACAGCGTTTTGTTGATGTTGTTATATTTCAGCTGACTATAAAGTTTAGTCGAAATTATTACACTCTCACAGTGCCAGTTTTATTTGAAACGACTGGTCTTTAAGTTTATTGAAGTGTTACAACTGCTATACTGATATTAAAACCTGTTAAGCTGTCAACAATTTTAAAGTTGTTTACGTATTTTCAAAAGGTTCAGCTCTTATTTCACATCACTTCTTCTCTTTAATATTTTTGGCCCATGTGTTATTTTATGCTCTTTACTACTGTAAACAGATATACAATTTTTAATCCTAACATGTGCTTCTGGAATTGCATAAGTGCCAGGAGATAAGTGTCATCTACTGAGTGTCCTTCTAAGTTTGCGTTTATTATCTCTCATATTCACCTACGACCCTGCTACTGTCCTCTAGTTGTACCATGATCACCACGAGTATTAAGTTTCACGTTTCTCAACTTTCTTCGAGGTCAGTAAGGTTGAGTGCAGACAGGAAGTGGAAGGTTGTGTTCCGGTTAATAAACACAGAGCATATCACGTTTCAATTGCAAGGTGATTTGTTCATTGAATACTACAATGAAAACACGATTGAACTGGTTATAGGAGAGGAAGGTATTTCGTTTCACACTTTATAAGGTAGTGCTCTAAATATGGTTTTAATTCCGTTCATAAACTGAATACCAGCCTATCGTACACTTCACTCGTGGTGTTTACAGGTTGTGTATTACACAAACAATTTGATAGACCATGTGTTTAACGTAGAACATTTACTGTAAAAAAAAAAAACGTACTTAAGACTGTCAGAATGATACGACACAGAGTGGTCTATATATAGTTAAATGTATCGCTATTTGTTTCAGAAACTTTTCCCTGAAACTTGAACCTTGGTAGTGAAACCTGTTATAAAACAGAGGAGCGTTATCGAACTAACCCTTGAGTTGAGCCCTACAGGGCGCGGGTTTGGGTCCCCATCACCGATCTCGCTCGACCTTTCAGTCGTGGGGTATTATAATGTTTCAGTTAATCTAACTGTTCGTTGGTAAAAGCGTAGTCCAAGGGCTAGCGGTGACTGGTGTTGACTGGCTTCCATCTCTCTAGACTATTACTGCTAAATTAGAGAAAACCCTTGTGTAGCTTTATGTAAAATTAAAAACAAATCAAACCACCCTCATTCATGTATATATACGAAATAAATCAAGCTTGCACGTGACGTAACAAGGTCCACACGGATCTAAACCCCGGATCATGTGTATAAGGACTATAAGTTTGTTTATTGGAGAAATTACATGCAAGTTCACACACCAATCAACATATGTACGCAGCGCCATCTATACTGAATACTCTTCGAAAATCGTTATTCCGAAATAAAGTACAACAGCACGAAGAGAGAGCGACATTATAAGTAAAAAAATACGATACTTTAGACTTTCTAAATAAATACGGGATACATAACGCTTCATGTATTCAACATATTGTGAAGTGTAATTTCAGAATTAGGTCATATAATTAACATATTACGTTGCCATAATTTCAGCATTAGGTCATATCTTGAACATATTACGTGGCTATAATTTCAGCATTAGGTCATATCTTGAACATATTACGTGGCTATAATTTCAGCATTAGGTCATATGTTTAGCATATTACGTGGCTATAATTTCAGCATTAGGTCATATATTTAGCATATTACGTGGCTATAATTTCAGCATTAGGTCATATGTTTAGCATATTACGTGGCTATAATTTCAGCATTAGGTCATATGTTTAGCATATTACGCGGCTACAATTTCAGCATTAGGTCATATGTTTAGCATATTACGTGGCTACAATTTCAGCATTAAGTCATATGTTTAGCATATTACGTGGCTATAATTTCAGCATTAGGTCATATGTTTAGCATATTACGTGGCTATAATTTCAGCATTAGGTCATATATTTAGCATATTACGTGGCTATAATTTCAGCATAAGGTGATATTTTTAATTTTGAAGGGATGCTCTTTGTGAGCTGTATAGATGAGTCATTTGGAAACATCGATCAGATGTGGACAATTTTAAAGATAATTTTTTAAATATTCAAAACAAAGATATTCCTCACAGAAAGAAAAGAGTAGCTACAAGTACAGGTTTGTTCACAAAAATTTTGAGATAAAATTTTAAAAAATCATAAATTTTATTAATTTAAATTAACTGATGTAATAATTGAGTTTCATGAAAGTTGGTGAAACAAGAAATTAGGATAATGAGAAAATGTTGGTTGAAAATGTAAATATTAACACTAAGGGTTTCTTTAACACGTTAAGGGTAAATGAACTATTAGTATGAGTGAAGGACGATAAATGAATGATGACTAATATCTGATGATTATGTGATGGCTGGATTATTAAGATTTACTTTTTCTTCAGTTTTTATAAATGAGGATTTAATCAGTATTCTCCATCTTGAACGGTTCTTAACTTGAAACGAAATCAAACAAGATGGCTGTATTAATTCTGAGCTGGTTAAGAAACAATTGGGAAGTTTAAAAACAATAAGACTTCTGGACCAGATAATATTTCTCCAAGGGTTTTGAAGGAAGTTAAAGATTGATAGTGCCCGGCATGGTCGAGCGCGTTAGGCGTGCGACTCGTAATCCGAGGGTCGCGGGTTCGCATCCCAGTCCCGCTAAACATGCTCGCCCTTTCAGCCGTTGGGGCGTTATAATGTGACGGTCAATCCCACTATTCGTTGGTAAAAGAGTAGCCCAAGAGTTGGCAGTGGGTGGTGATGACTAGATGGCCGAGCGCGTTAGGCGTGCGACTCGTAGTCCGAGGGTCGCGGGTTCGTATCCCAGTCGTGTTAAACATGCTCGCCCTTTCAGCCGTTGGGGCGTTATAATGTTACGGTCAATCCCACTATTCGTTGGTAAAAGAGTAGCCCAAGAGTTGGCGGTGGGTGGTGATGACTAGCTGCCTTCCCTCTAGTCTTACACTGCAAAATTAGGGACGGCTAAGGTTTCTCCTCCTGGTTAGGGGTTGTGCGGTAGGCTAACAGTCTACACACTTAAAAAAACCAGCCTGTTAATAAATCCGCAAGCGATTGCGGCCCTATGTCCCTTCATGGAATCGAGAGGCATAATAATAATAAATGAATAAAGATTGGATATGTGAGCCACTTGCTACTATTTTGTACGTCCATGAATAGTGGGTGGATACCAGAAGAATGGAAGTTAACTATTGCAACTCCCACTTTCAATGGCGATGACAAAAATTGTCCCATTAAATTATATACCCGTCAGTCTTACATCAGTTGTGAAACAGTTTTGGAAAGTCTGTTAAATGAAGCTTTGTAAAGTTTATAATTTTATTGGATAGTCAAATGTTGCCTTACAAGTCTTTTGAAACTCAATGACAATGTTATATTATGTAGATGAAGGTAAAAGCGTAAATTTTGCGTATCTGGGTTTTCAAAAATCATTTTACAAAGTGCCTCATAACAGCTTATTTTTAAAATATCTTTATGGATAGAGGGGGGCCAAATTAGCAAATTGAATAAAATAGTTGAAGGATGGAAGAAAACAGTTTTTTAACAAATGGTATTCAGTCAAACTGGATTAATGTACCTCAGGAGTCACTCCTAAGACCACACTCTTTCAGACTTACATCAGTGGCACACATGAAGGAATATGTGATTAGGATATTTCTTTCTCAACAATTTATTGTCCATCGATAAATATATATACCCATTTTGGAGATATGTTTTAATAATATTGCAGAACAAACGTCACTTTGTATTCGGGTCACGCTAACTCCAACAATAGTAAAAAAAAAAAAGGTAATCAGTATGACATGCTAATACGTAACTTGTGACGTCCTAGGAAAGTTGTGTGACGTCAGAGACTATTTCTATAAATTCTCTGTCATTTGATACGTACTGTTCTAAACTAAGCATTACAAAGTATGACAAGAGTGGAAAGTGAACGTGTCACTTTCAAAATGTGTAATACTGTATCGATGTCTCAGGGAAATTTTCGAAAACAAGTGGCCATAATACTCCGAAAGGTTTGTAAAAATAAAGTGCGGTCGGCCAGAGTTTCACTTATATTTTTTGTTGTTTTTCAATTGATTCAGATACTTCGTGACAAATAAACGAATAACGATAATCGTAAGAGCTTTAAGATAATCTTAACTGTCTGGTTCGGTTACAGTCTTGGGATAAGATTACTCTTTTTAGCATCTACCCGAGTCTCCCGCCCCCCCCTGGTGACACAGCGGTATTTCTGCGGACTTGCAATTATAGAAGCCGGGTTTCGATACTCGTGATAAGCAAAACACAGATAGTCCTATATGTAGCTTTGCACTTAACTACAAACAAACAGTGCAAGTCGGCATAAAAAGTCATTAGTACTAGCATTTCCTTTAAAAATCAACTAAGTGCCAGTTATATATACATGTTTCTGTTATTGTTATTATATTGGTACATTTTTCGTAAGAGTTATCAAAAGTGAAATATAATTGCTTAATACAGTTACGACAGAAAGTGTTCGTACCCCTGCGTCGTGAATAGTTTTTTCCTCATAACATAAAAAGTATCATGATTAGGATAATGAAAGTATAGTATATTATAAATATTATAATAATACACATCTACATAAATTTTTATGTAAATTTAACGACAAATAAACAGTTTATAAACAAATAACCAAACATAGGAGGGGCAGAAAGTGTTTGTGCGTCTACTTTAATGATCAGTTGTGTAGCCTTTCAGGTGAATTACTTGGCACAATCTCTCCTCATAGCCCTCCATGATCGTTTGACAGAACTCGACTGGTATTTTCTTCCATTCTTCTTCACAGAAGGCCTCCAACTCTTGCAAGTTTTTCGGATGACGCTGATGAACTCTGGTCTTCAACTCATGCCAAACGTTTTCAACTGGGTTGAGATCGGGTGACTGCGATGGCCACTCCAAAACGCTTATATAGTTCCTCTGCAAATAGGATTGTACATATTTCAATATGTGCTTAGGGTACAACGACGCCCAAGCCGCAAGTTCCGAGCATCATTTTTGATATAAGTGCCTATTATATCAACATACTCTTCTTTTTTCATGATTCCGTTGACGTGGTGAAGGCTGCATACACCAGAAGAGCTGAAGGAACCTCATAGCATGATCGAGCCACCTCCGTGTTTAACTGTAGGGGCGGTGTTCTTTGGAAGATTTCGTTCCCCCTTCTTATGGAAAATATTGCGAACATCATTGTGGCCGAAAAGCTCGATTTTAGTCTCGTCTGACTAAAGAATACTCTTCCAATAGGTAAAGGGTTTTCTACATGCTTTCTTGTATACCTCAATCGTGCTTCTAAATGAACAGGTTTTAAATATGGAGTTCTACGAGGACGGCATGCTTTGAACCCAGAAGAGCGTAGCATGTTTGTAACTGTAGAGGTCCTTACTTCAACCCCAGTTTCCCTAAACGAGGATTCCTACTAACTTCTCTGAGATCCTTCCTCTTGGTTCACTCTGGAATTTTGGTGGGGCGTCCGGAACAAGGGAGGTTAGCAGTTGGTCTTGAAAGTTGAAACTTGGCAATTATGATTTGAACAGTAGATTTCGGCACATTAAGTTGTGTAGCAATACCGGAAAGAGACACACAAGACTTGTATTTTACAATAATTAGTTTTTTTTTAAATCACTGGACAGTTGTTTCCTGTTCGCCATGATGACCAAGCAGATAATGACGGAGACGGTGCTAAATTGCCGGAAGTACAATTTTTGCTGTCTAAATCCCAATAATTATGAACCCAGTGTCTAGTTCTGGAATGGTATAATGTAGTTTATTCGCCAAACTAAACAACATTTTTACGGGAATATCAGTTTTTTCACACGTTTTGAACTGTAAGAACACTTTCTGCTCCTCCTATTTTTGTTTATTTGTTTATAAAGTTTATTAATCGTTTAATTTACATAAAAATTTATGTAGATGTGTGTTAGTATAATATTTATAAAATAACACACTTCTATTAGCTTACTTATGATACTTTTTTAAGTTGTGAGCAAATAACTACTCGGGATGCAGGGGTACGAACACTTTCTGTCGTAACTGTGCATGTAGGTCATTGTCTGAATGTATTAAACATTCTACTGCCACAATTGGCTGAATCTCGAGAAATGTTATTTGGATTATGGCCGATAATTTCGATAAAGCCAAAGGCTAACAACTAACACAACAATGCATTCTAATAGTTACGAGTCTTTATTTCATTTCGAACTGTTTTATGGCATTATATAAAATTAACAACATTATTTTTTATTTTGACCTATTTCTTAGCTTTCTTTCTTCAGAAAGCTGGTTATAATTAGTTGTTTTCCTGGAATGATATGCTAACTATCTTCAGATTTATACACATTTATCTCTGTTTTATGTAGCTTCACACTACATTTCTTGAGAACCTTAAACGGTAAGCGAGCAAACAGAATGTTAAAATTCGTTGTCATAATTCTAAAAGAAAATATCTGTCACATATCTAGTAAGTCAGTCCACACCATCCAATGGCACAGAGGTATGCAGACTTATTCTACTAGAAACCGGGTTTTGTTACCCTTGGTGGGCAGAGCACAAATAGCCCTTTGTGTAACATTGTGCTCAATAACAAACAATAACACGATGATCAACTGAACAGGAAGTGGCAGAACTTGTAATGTTACACGAACTAGAACTGATTGAAATGAGTTAATGTTTTCATACGTAAAACGTGTTTTTCTTTGTTTCATAATTTCGCGAAAAGCTACACGATCTTACGTGTAAAATGTGTTTTTTATGGGCTTTTGTTTTTTTTTGCAGAATTTGACGCAAAACTATAACGGTGATATCTTGATAAAAACTGTTCCCAAATTTGAATTGATGGACTGAAAATAAGCCACTTAATCAAAAGCACCCACCGCCAACTCTTAGGTACTTTTGACTGATAGAACAGTGAAATCTACTCTTATATCACACCCACACTCACAGATGTGGAATGTATTTTGCAGCACTGAGTGGTAAACCATGAATCCTTGAATTCACAGTCTGGTCGTGCAACTTTCCAGATACAACTTTATCCTTTACCAGGAATAACAAAGAAAAATAGGAAACGAGTAATAAAATCTGGAAATGGTTAACATATTAAAAAATAATTATGTAGCGAACGGTTTCCGAATGAACTACAGACAGACTGCTCTAGCAGCTTGGACCTCGCTGGACATGCGATTCTCATTAACCAACAGCGCTTCTAATGTATCGTGTATCCATTATTATAATTGTGTCTGGCCAAGTAATATGTCTACAGGAATTATTTTAGAAAAAAAACCCCAAAAACTATTGTTGTTGTTTTTTTACTTTTTCCAAAATAGCCACTAATCTTGATGTTTAGTGTGACGTATATGTGTCCATGGTTACGTGGTTCGTAGCTAATTGTTCTTAAAGCATACTCATATCAAGAAAGTCTCTTTTTACCTTTCCTTATTTCTACCACATTCACATGTTATACGAGTTAGATTTTATTTGACTTTCCGAAATAGTTTGTTTGCTTTAGCGCAAAGGTGCTCAGTAAACTATCTGGGCTTTGTCCACCACAGAGAAACGAACACTGGATTTTAGCGTTATAAGTCCCTAAACTTATCGGTGACCTACCGGAGGAACCTCAAAATAAAAATAAAAAAGGACAAACACATGTGACGGTTTGTTTGTTTGTTTTTTGAATTTCGCACAAAGCTACACGAGGGCTATCTGTGCTAGCCGTCCCTAATTTAGCAGTATAAGATTAGAGGGAAGGTAGCTAGTCATCACCACCCACCGCCAACTCTTGGGCTACTCTCTTACCAACGAATAGTGGGATTGACCGTAACATTATAACGCCCCCACGGCTGAAATGGCGAGCATGTTTGGTGTGACGGATTAATATTACATCTTTTATTAAATTGTTAATAATGTTAATAACGATCCATAGAAACGAGTTAAACCATTTGAAACGTTGTATTTTTAATTTTGAATTTAAATTTTTACATTTTCACTTATTTAACATCTACAACGATCTTTTGTCAAGTTTTATTTTTAGCTTTTTTTTTTTTTGTACTTTAACAAAATTTCGCAAGTTCCAAGTTTATAATCAGTTACGATGTATGAAAAAAACATGGAATATGTGTGTGTTTTCTCATAACAAAACCACGTCGGACTATCTGCTACGTCCAACTAGGGTAATCGAACCCCGGATTTTAGTGTTATAAATACGTAGACTTACCGCTGTACCAGCGGGATACAAAAGAAATATTATATCTCACACGAGTTAACCCTGAAGTATAATGCTTACTATTCCTAACGCCCTCGAGGCAAAACGTGTTTTTTTTTCTTTTTTGTCTCCTTTCCATTCCTCAAGATGCTGTACTGAAACGTTATATGTTTGTATTTTTATTTATTTAGGTCGAGATAATTTATTTCGTGCTCTTTAAGCTACATAAATCACTAGATAATATGAATATGATAATATATTTCATATTAATAACGTGGTTAAAGAAGTGTGGTGATAGTTCTATAATCAACAGCAGTGAATATTTTATATATAAATAGCAGTCCATACAGACAGAAAAACCTTCAGAGATGTCGCCCCATAGTTCTTTTGTTGTTTCTTTCAGTTTTGCGCAAAGCTACACGAGGGTTATCTGCGCTAGCCGTCCCTAATTTAGCAGTGTAAGACTAGAGGGAAGGCAGCTAGTCATCACCACCCACCGCCAACTCTTGGGCTACTCTTTTACCAATGAATAGTGGGATTGACCGTCACATTATAACGCCCCCACGACTGGGAGGGCGAGCATGTTTGGTGCGACCGGAATTCAAACTCGCGACCCTCGGATTACGAGTCGAATGCCTTAGCGCACTTGGCCATGCCGGACCCAAATATGGTTTATCTTCCGAGCCCACCGAGGGAAATCGAACACCTGATTTTAGCGTTCTAAATCCGGAGACATACCGCTTTACTAGCAGGGGTCTCTTAGATTCTAAGAAATATAAATGAAATATTTGATTTAAATTTATTTTACATCACAGTGTTTGTTTGTTAGTTCAACCCTTTAAGTTTTTCTTTTTCTAAGAGTAAAATCCCTGATTGCCCCCTTCGATTCTGTGGGGCCGGAAAAATCGCACCCATTACCATCAGCCGGCCGTGCCATCTTCATCGGCATTGAGGTTTTGTTGGACAACAACCATGCCATTCAAACTGAAAGAAAAGTTGTTTTCTTTCTTTGCTTTCAATAAAACAAATTAGTCTTTGTTAACAAACAACCGGTATTTAACAACCACTCAAGATGTCTACGTTATTTAGGGAAATCGAATGTTTCTTCTTGATACGTTGACCACTTGATGGTTTTTGTTCTTACAGTGAGTTTAATCGTTTCTTTGTATCATATTATAGACGCATTTATATCTTATTAGTAGCTGTTAAAGAACATAACAGTTTGTTCACTTGTGTTTTAATGCAAAACCACTTTGAGTTATATGCTGTGTCCAGCGCGGGAAATCTGACCCCAGATTTTAGTGTTGTAATTCCATACACTTACCGCTGTCCCATAGAAGTCAATACCGTAACAGAAGAACAGGGCCTTAATAACTCGATTTTACAGCCTAATATTAACTGTGATAAAGATATCTACAGATATATATATCAATACTTCCTGTTAATGTCATTGATTAAGTCTGCGGGTTCAGTAAAGCCTAGTTACAGAAAGGGTAGTTACTTTATTTGATTAACTTTTCTTGTAGTTAGATTTAAAACAAATTGACATTAGAAATTAAAATTTGTCACTTAAAGAACAATTAGGAATCCTTACCATATTTTAACTAAGGGTTATGTACCCAAGACACGATTAAGATTTCTCATTATATCTAAAATAAGGGTTATGTACTCAAGACACGATTAAGATTTATTACCATATCTTAAATAAGGGTTATGTACCCAAGACACGATTAAGATCTATTACCATATCTTAAATAAGAGTTATGTATCCAAGACACAATTAGGAATTCTTATTATATCTAAAATAAGGGTTATGTATTAAAGACATAATTAAGATTTATTACCATACCTTAAATAAGGGTTATGTACTCAAGACATAATTAAGATTTATTACCATGTCTTAAATAAGGGTTACGTATCCAAGACACAATAGGAATTCTTACCATATCTTAAATAACGGTTATGTAACCAAGACATATTTAAGAATTTTTAACATATTTTAAATACGGGTTATGTACCAAAGACACAATTAAGATTTCTTATTATATCTAAAATAAGGGTTATGTATCCAAGACAAAATTAAGAATTCTTAACATATTTTAAATACGGGTTATGTACCCAAGACACAATTACGATTTCTTATTATATCTAAAATAAGGGTTATGTACTCAAGAATAACAAATATCTATTACCATATCTAAAATAAGGGTTATGTATCCAAGACACAATTAGGAATTCTTATTATATCTAAAATAAGGGTTATGTATCCAAGACACAATTAAGATTTATTATATCTAAAATAAGGGTTATGTACTCAAGACACAATTAGGAATTCTTAACATATCTTAAATAAAGGTTATGTACTCAAGACACAATTAAAACTCCCATTTACAATATAAGAGGAACAAAGTTTCATTACTTTTTGTGAGGAACTGGACTTTGAAGCATTTTTACCGTATAATTCAAGGGAGCCTGTTGAACAATAGCTGAAACCGTAGTAACAACAATGATAAAGCAAAGCACGGTGAAGTGTTCACTGAAACCGTAGTAACAACAATAATAAAACAAAGCAAGGTGAAGTGTTCACTGAAACCGTAGTAACAACAATAATAAAACAAAGCACGGTGAAGTGTTTACTGAAACCGTAGTAACAACAATGATAAAGCAAAGCAAGGTGAAGTGTTCACTGAAACCGTAGTAACAACAATAATAAAACAAAGCACGGTGAAGTGTTTACTGAAACCGTAGTAACAACAATGATAAAGCAAAGCACGGTGAAGTGTTTACTGAAACCGTAGTAACAACAATGATAAAGCAAAGCACGGTGAAGTGTTCACTGAAACCGTAGTAACAACAATAATAAAACAAAGCACGGTGAAGTGTTCACTGAAACCGTAGTAACAACAATAATAAAACAAAGCAAGGTGAAGTGTTCACTGAAACCGTAGTAACAACAATAATAAAACAAAGCACGGTGAAGTGTTCACTGAAACCGTAGTAACAACAATAATAAAACAAAGCAAGGTGAAGTGTTCACTGAAACCGTAATAACAACAATAATAAAACAAAGCACGGTGAAGTGTACTGAAACCGTAGTAACAACAATAATAAAACAAAGCACGGTGAAGTGTTTACTGAAACCGTAGTAACAACAATGATAAAGCAAAGCACGGTGAAGTGTTCACTGAAACCGTAGTAACAACAATAATAAAATAAAGCAAGGTGAAGTGTTCACTGAAACCGTAGTAACAACAATAATAAAATAAAGCACGGTGAAGTGTTCACTGAAACCGTAGTAACAACAATAATAAAACAAAGCACGGTGAAGTGTTTACTGAAACCGTAGTAACAACAATGATAAAGCAAAGCACGGTGAAGTGTTCACTGAAACCGTAGTAACAACAATAATAAAACAAAGCAAGGTGAAGTGTTCACTGAAACCGTAGTAACAACAATAATAAAATAAAGCACGGTGAAGTGTTCACTGAAACCGTAGTAACAACAATAATAAAACAAAGCAAGGTGAAGTGTTCACTGAAACCGTAGTAACAACAGTAAAATAAAATAAGGTGAGGTGTTTTAATGTGAGATCCATATATAATGAGATAAAGCATTTATTATGGAACCAACGAAGGAAGACCTAATGAGGCTCTCACGATTAGTCTGAAAGGTTAAATTAAAGATAAATATACAGACAAAGTTTGTTTTCTTTTCGTGATGTTACTCTTATTAAAATGTTTAACCCTGTGTCATTACACATAATTATAACATGCTGTTAACGAGCTATTATAGTTTGGTTTTTCACGTCTACACTCTCTAAATACATACACAAAAACGAACTTGAACAGAGGACTGCGATTCTATACTCTCTAAATACATACACAAAAACGAACTTGAACAGAGGACTGCGATTCTATACTCTCTAAATACATACACAAAAACGAACTTGAACAGAGGACTGCGATTCTACACTCTCTAAATACATACACAAAAACGAACTTGAACAGAGGACTGCGATTTGTATTTCAAATCCTCAAATTCCTAATTTGTTTTTGAACGTTCTCGTCTCGTGGAATTCATAATTATCATACTAATATTTTTTTGTTTTTTTTTGCCTGGACAAAATGTACCCAAAAAGTGGGGGAACTTTGTAGGTGTAGTATGACTGGTATATATATTTTTATAGATTCTTATTTACTGTCTAAAATTCAATGCAAAATTTACAACATCCTTGTTTAATTTTTATATCTTATTAGAGATCCTATGCCTAACGTTATCAGGAGCTCACAGATAATTTAGTTTTTTAATACTTTAGAGAAACGTGTTTCAAAACAGTCAATATATCAAGGCTTAATAACATACACAACTGGTATTAAAACTTTTATTAAATTAGTGGTTAATCTGAAGATGACCTAAGAAGGTCAAAACGTTGTTCTCTACTTTAATATAATAAAAGTGTTGATACCAGTCGTCTTGAGATACATTTTTACTCCAAGTGGGTTTCCCGTCATCACAAACATCAACAACTATTTATGAAGTGAAAAAACTGAACGCTATAAATTATTTTGAAATTCAATATTTAAACAATTGCTACGATTACTATAGATCTTCAGCGCCACTCGATACCCGCTGTTACTACAACATAAATAACTTATTACACAGTTTTGTGTTTATCACCAAATAAACAGACTCTTCAGAAGACTTTTATGTTTATCTCTCACTGTTTATGATGTGTGTACGTTATCTGATGTTTCTCCAGCTGAGAACAATATGCACTTTCTCCTTACACCGCCAGAGGGTTGTAATCACTAATCACCATATTATTTAAATCAGTGCTTAGGCACTTTCCTCGTACGCTAAACTTACGTTAACTGTCTTGACTAAGCCTACACACAAAAAAAAACACACTAAAATAATTATTTTTTGCTTTTTCGTTTTGATGAACAACACGCATCTTGAAATATCTTTCTTATCAATAGTAAACTCACTTTGAAAAGTAACATGTGTAAACTCACACGTCACTGAAGCATGTCAGAAAGTTGTTGTCATGGTACAGTCAAAATAACCACGTTGGTCTTAGTTATCTGAATCTAAACATGGTGGGAAATCACACAAATCACTCGCGTATTGCACTATCATTAATACAATATAAACATAAGTCTTATTAGTCATATAACGAATTTACAGACCGACTCGGGCTTAGTTTAATAGGCATAAGTGTGGCCTTTTGATTAGCGTACATGAATTATGAATCCCGTGAGGATTTGTGGTTCGGGTCTCGTTGCCGTAAAAATTCGCTTTGTAGTTTGAGCTAGGCGTGATAGTGACAGTAAAATAAATTCTAAAACAAATATTTAGTTAAATTCCTTCAAAAGCTCCAAGTGGACCAAAAACGAAACAAAAGAAAAGATGAATAGGAAAAGAAAGTTTACCATCAGCACATTAAATTTCAATATTTTTCAACCTGTTCCATGATATACCAGGTCATCTCATAAGTAATGTCCAAAAATTTAATACAGAAAGTGCATCATCATTTCTGTCTTTGCAGAAGGCTTTAATGACTAAAATATGTAGTAGAACGTATATGAAACTGTTCAGACAAATAACAGAAACTAACCCAACTCTACTTTTTCATGTCATTAATCAAATAAACCCTTATGAGGATGGATGTGTCTGAGGAGCACTTTACGTATATAATTCTTCATGAGTTAAAAAAAGGCAACAATGCAGCAGAAACTACTCGAAACATTCAAGGTGTTTATTGTGTGGAGTCTCTTAACGAAAGAAAATGTCGAAGGTGGTTTCAGAAGTTCAGATCAGGTGACTACGCCTTAAGTGATGCTCTACGTTCAGGTCATCTGGTTGAGTTTAATGATGACTTGTTGCTGGCTGCACTTGATGAAGATTATGTTGTAATAGTTGAACTATCACAGAAGCTTAATTCAATCCATTCAACAATTCACCGTCATTTGCTAAAATCTTGGAAAATGGGTCCTCCATGATTTTACAGAAGCCAACCTCAGAGCAAGAGTGGACATTTCCACTCCTCTGCACTCTCGTGGACGTCGCTCCTTTTTTTCTTGGACAGGTTAGTGACTGGAGATGAAAAATGGATATATTATAAAAATGTTAAGCGCCACAGACAATGGCTTAATACAAATAAACTGACTAAAGCACAGCCCAAAATTGATTTCCATTCTAGGAAAATCTTGTTAAGCGTTTGGTGGGATATTGTTGGTGTAATCCACTTTGATTTACTGCTACTCAATGCAACGATTACATCTATTGTCAATAGTTAGAGCGCTTGAATGTTGCACTGAAAGAAAAGAGGCTTTCTTTAATAAATTGTAAAGATGTTGTGTTACACCAAGATCATGCACGGCCCCATACAGTAAGGATCACATATGCAAAGATTGAAGAGCTAGACTGGGAAAAACTTCCACATCCTCCTTATTCTCCAGACCTTGCCCCATCTGATTACCATCTATTCCGAAATTTGCAGAACTATCTCGATGGAAAAGAACTTGGAACAAATGAAGATATCAAAACTACTCTTTCTGTATTCTTTTCCTCCAAACCCCGAGAATTTTATAGAACTGGCGTTCAGAAGCTCATGAATCGTTGGCAGGAAGTAATTCATAATACATTATTAATTAACAATGGAACAAACATTATTGATTAAATAACATTAAAAGCGTTTGAAATCCTTTCTTTTTTTCTGAACCTCAAATCGGACATCATATAAGGGATGACCTGATACATACGTGTAATACCAACTTTCAATGCGATTTTTATATGTTTAAATCATTTTGGAATTCTTTGATATTTTACTAATTTATTAAAATTTACCTAATCTGTCAGATTATTGGATTTTCCAAATTAACCAGCGAATTAAAATACATATAAGTTAGCACTGGTTTTGAGAGGTTGTTACTTGGGCATGATATCAATAGCCTTGTTTCCACAGTGTCTTACAATATTAAATCTAACGTGTGTCATTGAAACATGTCCTTTCGCCACTCGTATTGAGACCTTTTCTGGACCTGACGTCCAGCGCTCTGTTTTCACAGTACTATCAAACATGAAATTTGACCTGTCATCAAGAATGTTTGGGGTTACAGATATTTCTAAGCTGAGAAGGTATCGATTTATAGGACTACATGTTGTATTATATGCAGTAAAGTCACCTCAACAGAATAGTTTTGAAATTTTCATAAAAATGATATCGATTGTTTACTGAAACGTTAATTCAGAAAATTAATTAAGTAGCTGTGCAATTTGACTAATTTTGAACAGAAAACTGTACACTCGTTATTGACTTTGGTGAAATCCCAAGACATCCGGTGAAAGTCCATAAGTAGAAGTGAATTCTCAGTCCATATTGGATTTTCTATTTAAAGCTCTTGTAATACACTATAAACGTCTTACCTTAAAACTGTTGTACATTATTTTAATGTGTGTTTGGTTTATTAAAATTTCGCGCAAAGCTACACGAAGGCTATCTGCGCTAGCCGTTCCTAATTTAGTCCCTAAGACTATAGGGAAGGCAGCTAGTCATCACCACCTACCGCCAATTCTTGGGCTACTCTTTTACCACCGAATAGTGGGATTACTCGTCAAATTATAACGCCAACATGACTGAACATGCGAGCATGTTAGATGTGACGGAGATTCGAACCTGCGACCCGATTACGAGTCGAATGCCTTAACCACCTGGCCATGCTGGGTCTTAGTTTAAGAAGACTGAAGTTTTCTATCTCGTTTTGTCTCGGAAACGACAAAAATTCACAAAACGTTGGCTTAAAATGAGAAAAACCTCTGCTAGGATTTTTATTAGCATTCATTCTTCATGGAGTCCCCTAGTGACATAACAGTATGTCTGCCAACTCACACTGCGAGAAGCCAAATTTCGATACCCGTGGTGGACAGAGCACAGATAGCCCATTGTGTAGCTTTATGTTTAATTCTTATTAATAAAATCAAATTATACAATAAAATTATTGTGACACAGGAGAAGTAGATTGGGAGTTTATAAGTCGAGTCGAGAAACTTGGCAGAAAAGATGAAACAACTTCTTTACTTCTTGTTCAAAAGAGTCCTCCGTCACACCAAATATGATCGCCCTTTCAGCCGTGAGGGCATTATAATGTGACGGTCAATCCTACTATTTGTTGGTAAAAGAGTAGCCCCAGACTTGGCGATGGATGGTGATGACCATCTGCCTTACCTCTGGTCTTACATTGCTAAATTAGGGACGGCTAGCGCAGATAGCTCTCGTGTAGCTTAGCGCAAAATTAAGAAAAAAACAAACAAAATAGTCCATTTCACAACAGAGATGCGGTCAAAATTTCTACTGTCTGAATGTAGTACATTTAAACTTGAATTTTACTTCTACAGAAAACTATATTCTTCATCAATACGTAATAAAGTTTCTAAAAAATTACTTTAATTATGAAATATTTTTCTAATTGAGATTTAAATGCTTAATCTAATTTTAGTACAAATTGGAAGTTAAATTACGTGAATGAGAAAAGAGTGGGAAATGGAAACAGCAACATATATCTTTATTCCCTGTACTGTAGGAAGAGTTTGGATTGAACCTGACCATCCCAGGTCGTGCAAAACGACCAAATACGTATCCAGAAACTCTGTTGGTTCTGGATTGTCGGACACAGATCTCTTGGAGAATTTTGCTGAGTTAAAATGTAGCTGCTGTCTAAAAATCGTCAGCTACTAACGAACACATCTAAAGTCGCAAACACATCACGTACCTCGATTTTTTTTAGGACGAGTTGGTCATATTTGGAGACGAAACAACGAAGTACGAATTGAAAAGATGACGTCTTCCTCAAGGAAAAATGCACGTGAATCTAGTTCAGGTAACCTTAAAAAACTCTTAAACAAGGACATAAACAACGATTAAGTCCGGACATAAAATCTTTAGCAGCTAAGAAGAATATATTAACATCAAGAACATAAATAAAAAAAGCATTAAAAAACTAAACAACATTGAGAACACAAGTTTCGAAAATAATTGTAAATGCAGATGAACTATACCACACAAAGCAGCCAATAGATAGGGTAAAACCTACATCGAAGGACACTCAAACAGAAACCACAATAGAAGCTTACTCATAAAAACACTCTTAGACATGGATTCAAAAACACACACAAGGAATGATAAACATATATATAGACAATAAAAGACTGATTGAAAATATGAGTACATTAAGCACTAATACACAACTAACAGAAGTAAAGCATTATAACTGTGTGCAGGATATTGTGGAAATCTGAGTCTCTCCGTTCTTGAGAGAATTTTCCTTTGAAGAATAGTTCTTACATTTCGTGTCTGCAACTGATTAAATCAAACACACGTCTTAACAAACATTCTGAAGCGTATTTTAGAACGGCTGCTGTGGGTCTTAACACTTTCATTGATAAGCAGAGAATAAAATGTCGACCTTCTTAGGTCATCTTCAGGTTAACTCTGTTTATCAATAAAAGTGTTGATACTCATACCAGGCGTTCTGAGATACATTTTTGTTTCAAGTGGGTTTCTCGTCATCAAGAAACATTCTGAGCTGTTACAGTAAGATAGAACATGACATATGAAGTAAACTAGCCTTTCACAATCAATAATATATTCACTCGTATGTAAATTTATTATAATAAGAGAAATGGGTACAGCACACTGTACTGGAATATATGGAAACAGCAGATTAACGTTTGATTTTATGTCACAAACTGGACGATCTGAGCTCGAATTCAACAGAAAGGTAAGAATAAAATTCGTATTTACTTCGTATGGTTTGATTGTAGGCTCTTTAACCTGTTGGCTGCCAAGTATTTCAGCTGCTACAATACAACTCTAATGCTTCTTCATTTTGCAACTTTTTCGTGACGCCATGTTGGATCGAAAGTGAAACAATTTGGAAGTAGGCCAAATGCGTGTATGGTGCTGACATCTAGCGTTGAAGTTAGGTATTATTCTGAACGAATTAATTTATCCGTGGCACTGTGTTACCGATCGGCTTGGACGAGTTATCTCGTCTACGGCACTGTAGAGGTTAATAGAGACATTTTACAAACAAAATCCCTGGAACAAGACTAGACATATCATTAAATCGTATTTAATCGAGTCTGATATATGGGTGATAGCGTGATATAAGAAAGGGCGCAGACAAAAGAGATTTACTGCGTGTATAGACGCACTATAAAACCACATTTCAGGATTCTAGGTTAAACGTGGAAATATATATGTTTATATTAAATAAAACTGCTCAACCAACTGATGCAAAAAGTATACCATCTAATTCATGAAAATGGTTTTACGTTTTTACGAAAAAATAAAATGAATTTAGCGACATATTCCGCACGTGTAACTTAAACTTCCCATTTATCATTTAAACTGTGTTTGTTTGTTTGTTTTGAATTTCGCGCAAAGCTAGCCGTCCCTAATTTAGTAATGTAAGACTAGAGGGAATGCAGCCAGTCATCACTACCCACCACCAACTTTGGGCTACTCTTTTACCAACAAATAGTTGGATTGACCGTCACTTTATAACGCCGCCACGGCTGAACGGGCGAGCATGTTTGGTGCGACCGCGATTCGAACCCGTGACCCTCAGATTACGAGTCGAACCCCTTAACCCACCTGGCCATGCCGGTCCTAAACTGTGTGTGTCAAACTGATGCACAGTTTGTTTAACATGTCATTTATATAAGTTTGATGATGATTTCTATTAGCACGTCTTTTTTACTGCTCCAATACGAGTTTCTGATTGCAAATTCGTACAACATTTGAACTATTCAGTTATTACTAATTTTATTAAACAGAGTATAACAATAAATATATATCTGCCAACAGAACATTCGTTTTTAGCTTAGACCTTATACACTTGAAGACATGGTATAACAATAAACTACATCTGCCAACAGAACATTCGTTTTTAGCTTAGACCTTATACACTATAAGACGTAGTATAACAATAAACTATATCTGCCAACAGAACAAACTTTGCTGGCCTACGCCTTACACATAATGAGGCTTAGTGTAACAATACATCATATTCATCAACAGAACAAACTTTGTAGGCCTAGGTCTTATACACAGAGGCTTAGTACAACATCATATTCATCAACAGAACAAACTGTGCCAGCCTGGGTCTTATACACAATGAGGCATAGTGTAACGACACATCATATTCGAGAACAAAACAAACTTTGCCAGCCTAGGCCTTATACACAGAGGCTGAGTGTAACAATACATCATATTCATCAACAAAACAAACTTTGCCAGCCTAGGCCTTATACACAGAGGCTGAGTGTAACAATACATCATATTCATCAACAAAACAAACTTTGTAGGCCTAGGCCTTATACACAATGAGGCTTAGTACGAGATCATATTGATCAACAAAACAAACTTTGCCAGCCTAGGCCTTATACACAGAGGCTGAGTGTAACAATACATCATATTCATCAACAAAACAAACTTTGTAGGCCTAGGCCTTATACACAATGAGGCTTAGTACAACATCATATTCATCAACAGAACAAACTTTGCCAGCCTGGGCATGATACACAATGAGGCATAGTGTAACGACACATCATATTCGTGAACAAAACAAACTTTGCAGGCCTAGGCCTTATACACTATGAGATGTTCTATAACAACAAACTATGTCGATCAATAGAACATTCTTTGCCATCCTAGGCTT
Organism: Tachypleus tridentatus; assembly: GCF_004210375.1. NCBI lineage: Eukaryota > Metazoa > Arthropoda > Merostomata > Xiphosura > Limulidae > Tachypleus > Tachypleus tridentatus. The sequence goes on from NC_134831.1 coordinate 118,173,444, forward strand.
TACACACAAGGAAGCGTAGTGTTGTAATACTATTCCTCATAATGTATACGGCCTAGGAGAGCGAACTATGTTACTACAATATTAAATAACATAGATCAATTACTCTGAACGTTTACCACATTGTAATATCGTAAATTATGGTTACTTATAAATCATATATATCCGGTATTACTAGAACTATCACTCACAGACAGTAAGAATGTCTTGGAACATTTGATGTAGATGCCAGGGTAAAGCTGTCTTGTGTCACATAAGGGGGTTATTAAAGCGCCAAGCTTTTTGGGATGATTTCCAACATTACGTGAAACATTGACACGTGACCATGACCTACTTTTCTTGTTTTTCCTTACTGGAAGACCGTGTGGTGTGGTAACCTACGCTTATAATGAACAGTGTAATAACTTGTGTTGATATAATTGTCCCAAGTTTGAGTACTTGATACACATATATAAAACATAAATTACATTATCACTGTTCTAAGGCCCGGCATAGCCAAGTGTGTTAAGGCGTTCGACTCGTAATTCGAGGATCTTGGGTTCGAATCCCGGTGGCACCAAACATGCTCGCCCTTTCAGCCGTGGGGGCGTTATAATGTAACGGTCAATCCTACTATTTGTTGGTAAAAAAGTAGCCCAAGAGTTGGCGGTGGGTGGTGATGACTAGCTGCCTTCCCTCTAGTCTTACACTGCTACATTACGAAAGGCTAGCGCAGATTGCCCTCGAGTAGCTCTGCGCAATATTAAAAAAAACAAAAAACAAACTGTTCTAAAGAGTGACAATTGTCACCTCATTGTTTCACAGAGTGTTGTGACTTATTTTTAAACAGTTATAGAAAACGGTTCTTTACCATTACTTTGAATCATCTTGTGTTTAAATAGTTTCAGACAATGACTCTTCACCAGTACTCTGAACTATCTTGTGTTTTAATAGTTTCAGACAATGACTCTTCACCAGTACTTTGAACCATCTTGTGTTTTAATAGTTTCAGACAATGACTCTTCACCAGTACTTTGAACCATCATGTGTTTTAATAGTTTCAGACAATGACTCTTCACCAGTACTTTGAACCATCTTGTGTTTTAATAGTTTCAGACAATGACTCTTCACCAGTACTTTGAACCATCTTGTGTTTTAATAGTTTCAGACAATGACTCTTCACCAGTACTTTGAACCATCTTGTGTTTTAATAGTTTCAGACAATGACTCTTCACCAGTACTTTGAACCATCATGTGTTTTAATAGTTTCAGACAATGACTCTTCACCAGTACTTTGAACCATCTTGTGTTTTAATAGTTTCAGACAATGACTCTTCACCAGTACTTTGAACCATCTTGTGTTTTAATAGTTTCAGACAATGACTCTTCACCAGTACTTTGAACCATCTTGTGTTTTAATAGTTTCAGACAATGACTCTTCACCAGTACTTTGAACCATCATGTGTTTTAATAGTTTCAGACAATGACTCTTCACCAGTACTTTGAACCATCTTGTGTTTTAATAGTTTCAGACAATGACTCTTCACCAGTACTTTGAACCATCTTGTGTTTTAATAGTTTCAGACAATGACTCTTCACCAGTACTTTGAACCATCTTGTGTTTTAATAGTTTCAGACAATGACTCTTCACCAGTACTTTGAACCATCTTGTGTTTTAATAGTTTCAGACAATGACTCTTCACCAGTACTTTGAACCACCTTATGTTTTAATAGTTTCAGACAATGGCTCTTCACCAGTACTTTGAACCATCTTGTGTTTTAATAGTTTCAGACAATGACTCTTCATCAGTACTTTGAACCATCTTGCGTTTTAATAGTTTCAGACAATGATTCTTCACTAGTACTTTGAACCATCTTGTGTTTTAATAGTTTCAGACAATGACTCTTCACCAGTACTTTGAACCACATTTTGTTTTAAGAGTTTCAGACAATTGCTCTTCACTAGTACTTTGAACCATCTTGTGTTTTAATAGTTTCAGACAATGACTCTTCACCAGTACTTTGAACCATCTTGTGTTTAAATAGTTTCAGACAGTTGCTCTTCACCAGTACTTTGAACCATCTTATGTTTTAATAGTTTCAGACAATGACTCTTCACCAGTACTTTGAACCATCTTGTGTTTAAATAGTTTCAGACAATGACTCTTCACCAGTACTTTGAACCATCTTATGTTTTAATAGTTTCAGACAATGACTCTTCACCAGTACTTTGAACCATCTTGTGTTTAAATAGTTTCAGACAGTTGCTCTTCACCAGTACTTTGAACCATCTTATGTTTTAATAGTTTCAGACAATGACTCTTCACCAGTACTTTGAACCATCTTGTGTTTAAATAGTTTCAGACAATGACTCTTCACCAGTACTTTGAACCATCTTATGTTTTAATAGTTTCAGACAATAACTCTTCACCAGTACTTTGAACCATCATGTGTTTTAATAGTTTCAGACAATGACTCTTCACCAGTACTTTGAACCATCTTGTGTTTTAATAGTTTCAGACAATGACTCTTCACCAGTACTTTGAACCATCATGTGTTTTAATAGTTTCAGACAATGACTCTTCACCAGTACTTTGAACCATCTTGTGTTTTAATAGTTTCAGACAATGACTCTTCACCAGTACTTTGAACCATCTTGTGTTTTAATAGTTTCAGACAATGACTCTTCACCAGTACTTTGAACCATATTGTGTTTTAATAGTTTCAGACAATGACTCTTCACCAGTACTTTGAACCATCTTGTGTTTAAATAGTTTCAGACAATGACTCTTCACCAGTACTTTGAACCATCTTGTGTTTTAATAGTTTCAGACAATGACTCTTCGCCAGTACTTTGAACCATCATGTGTTTTAATAGTTTCAGACAATGACTCTTCACCAGTACTTTGAACCATCTTGTGTTTTAATAGTTTCAGACAATGACTCTTCACCAGTACTTTGAACCATCTTGTGTTTTAATAGTTTCAGACAATGACTCTTCACCAGTACTTTGAACCATCTTGTGTTTTAATAGTTTCAGACAATGACTCTTCACCAGTACTTTGAACCATCTTGTGTTTTAATAGTTTCAGACAATGACTCTTCACCAGTACATTGAACCATCATGTGTTTTAATAGTTTCAGACAATGACTCTTCACCAGTACTTTGAACCATCTTGTGTTTTAATAGTTTCAGACAATGACTCTTCACCAGTACTTTGAACCATCTTGTGTTTTAATAGTTTCAGACAATGACTCTTCACCAGTACTTTGAACCATCTTGTGTTTTAATAGTTTCAGACAATGACTCTTCACCAGTACTTTGAACCATCTTGTGTTTTAATAGTTTCAGACAATGACTCTTCACCAGTACTTTGAACCACCTTATGTTTTAATAGTTTCAGACAATGACTCTTCGCCAGTACTTTGAACCATCTTGTGTTTTAATAGTTTCAGACAATGGCTCTTCACCAGTACTTTGAACCATCTTGTGTTTTAATAGTTTCAGACAATGACTCTTCATCAGTACTTTGAACCATCTTGCGTTTTAATAGTTTCAGACAATGATTCTTCACTAGTACTTTGAACCATCTTGTGTTTTAATAGTTTCAGACAATGACTCTTCACCAGTACTTTGAACCACATTTTGTTTTAAGAGTTTCAGACAATTGCTCTTCACTAGTACTTTGAACCATCTTGTGTTTTAATAGTTTCAGACAATGACTCTTCACCAGTACTTTGAACTATCTTGTGTTTTAATAGTTTCAGACAATGACTCTTCACCAGTACTTTGAACCATCTTGTGTTTAAATAGTTTCAGACAATGACTCTTCACCAGTACTTTGAACCATCTTATGTTTTAATAGTTTCAGACAATGACTCTTCACCAGTACTTTGAACCATCTTGTGTTTAAATAGTTTCAGACAGTTGCTCTTCACCAGTACTTTGAACCATCTTATGTTTTAATAGTTTCAGACAATGACTCTTCACCAGTACTTTGAACCATCTTGTGTTTAAATAGTTTCAGACAATGACTCTTCACCAGTACTTTGAACCATCTTATGTTTTAATAGTTTCAGACAATGACTCTTCACCAGTACTTTGAACCATCTTGTGTTTAAATAGTTTCAGACAGTTGCTCTTCACCAGTACTTTGAACCATCTTATGTTTTAATAGTTTCAGACAATGACTCTTCACCAGTACTTTGAACCATCTTGTGTTTAAATAGTTTCAGACAATGACTCTTCACCAGTACTTTGAACCATCTTGTGTTTTAATAGTTTCAGACAATGACTCTTCACCAGTACTTTGAACCATCTTGTGTTTAAATAGTTTCAGACAATGACTCTTCACCAGTACTTTGAACCATCTTGTGTTTTAATAGTTTCAGACAATGACTCTTCACCAGTACTTTGAACCATCTTGTGTTTTAATAGTTTCAGACAATGACTCTTCACCAGTACTTTGAACCATCTTGTGTTTTAATAGTTTCAGACAATGACTCTTCACCAGTACTTTGAACCATCTTGCGTTTTAATAGTTTCAGACAATGACTCTTCACCAGTACTTTGAACCATCTTGTGTTTTAATAGTTTCAGACAATGACTCTTCACCAGTACTTTGAACCACCTTATGTTTTAATAGTTTCAGACAATGACTCTTCGCCAGTACTTTGAACCATCTTGTGTTTTAATAGTTTCAGACAATGGCTCTTCACCAGTACTTTGAACCATCTTGTGTTTTAATAGTTTCAGACAATGACTCTTCATCAGTACTTTGAACCATCTTGCGTTTTAATAGTTTCAGACAATGATTCTTCACTAGTACTTTGAACCATCTTGTGTTTTAATAGTTTCAGACAATGACTCTTCACCAGTACTTTGAACCACATTTTGTTTTAAGAGTTTCAGACAATTGCTCTTCACTAGTACTTTGAACCATCTTGTGTTTTAATAGTTTCAGACAATGACTCTTCACCAGTACTTTGAACTATCTTGTGTTTTAATAGTTTCAGACAATGACTCTTCACCAGTACTTTGAACCATCTTGTGTTTAAATAGTTTCAGACAGTTGCTCTTCACCAGTACTTTGAACCATCTTATGTTTTAATAGTTTCAGACAATGACTCTTCACCAGTACTTTGAACCATCTTGTGTTTAAATAGTTTCAGACAATGACTCTTCATTAGTACTTTGAACCATCTTATGTTTTAATAGTTTCAGACAATGACTCTTCACCAGTACTTTGAACCATCTTGTGTTTAAATAGTTTCAGACAGTTGCTCTTCACCAGTACTTTGAACCATCTTATGTTTTAATAGTTTCAGACAATGACTCTTCACCAGTACTTTGAACCATCATGTGTTTTAATAGTTTCAGACAATGACTCTTCACCAGTACTTTGAACCATCTTGTGTTTTAATAGTTTCAGACAATGACTCTTCACCAGTACTTTGAACCATCTTGTGTTTTAATAGTTTCAGACAATGACTCTTCACCAGTACTTTGAACCATCTTGTGTTTTAATAGTTTCAGACAATGACTCTTCACCAGTACTTTGAACCATCTTGTGTTTAAATAGTTTCAGACAATGACTCTTCACCAGTACTTTGAACCATCTTGTGTTTTAATAGTTTTAGACAATGACTCTTCGCCAGTACTTTGAACCATCATGTGTTTTAATAGTTTCAGACAATGACTCTTCACCAGTACTTTGAACCATCTTGTGTTTTAATAGTTTCAGACAATGACTCTTCACCAGTACTTTGAACCATCTTGTGTTTTAATAGTTTCAGACAATGACTCTTCACCAGTACTTTGAACCATCTTGTGTTTTAATAGTTTCAGACAATGACTCTTCACCAGTACTTTGAACCATCTTGTGTTTTAATAGTTTCAGACAATGACTCTTCACCAGTACTTTGAACCATCTTGTGTTTTAATAGTTTCAGACAATGACTCTTCACCAGTACTTTGAACCATCTTGTGTTTTAATAGTTTCAGACAATGACTCTTCACCAGTACTTTGAACCATCTTGTGTTTTAATAGTTTCAGACAATGACTCTTCACCAGTACTTTGAACCACCTTATGTTTTAATAGTTTCAGACAATGACTCTTCGCCAGTACTTTGAACCATCTTGTGTTTTAATAGTTTCAGACAATGGCTCTTCACCAGTACTTTGAACCATCTTGTGTTTTAATAGTTTCAGACAATGACTCTTCATCAGTACTTTGAACCATCTTGCGTTTTAATAGTTTCAGACAATGATTCTTCACTAGTACTTTGAACCATCTTGTGTTTTAATAGTTTCAGACAATGACTCTTCACCAGTACTTTGAACCACATTTTGTTTTAAGAGTTTCAGACAATTGCTCTTCACTAGTACTTTGAACCATCTTGTGTTTTAATAGTTTCAGACAATGACTCTTCACCAGTACTTTGAACTATCTTGTGTTTTAATAGTTTCAGACAATGACTCTTCACCAGTACTTTGAACCATCTTGTGTTTAAATAGTTTCAGACAATGACTCTTCACCAGTACTTTGAACCATCTTATGTTTTAATAGTTTCAGACAATGACTCTTCACCAGTACTTTGAACCATCTTGTGTTTAAATAGTTTCAGACAGTTGCTCTTCACCAGTACTTTGAACCATCTTATGTTTTAATAGTTTCAGACAATGACTCTTCACCAGTACTTTGAACCATCTTGTGTTTAAATAGTTTCAGACAATGACTCTTCACCAGTACTTTGAACCATCTTATGTTTTAATAGTTTCAGACAATGACTCTTCACCAGTACTTTGAACCATCTTGTGTTTTAATAGTTTCAGACAATGACTCTTCACCAGTACTTTGAACCATCTTGTGTTTAAATAGTTTCAGACAGTTGCTCTTTACCAGTACTTTGAACCATCTTATGTTTTAATAGTTTCAGACAATGACTCTTCACCAGTACTTTGAACCATCTTGTGTTTAAATAGTTTCAGACAATGACTCTTCACCAGTACTTTGAACCATCTTGTGTTTAAATAGTTTCAGACAATGACTCTTCACCAGTACTTTGAACCATCTTGTATTTTAATAGTTTCAGACAATGACTCTTCACCAGTACTTTGAACCATCTTGTGTTTTAATAGTTTCAGACAATGACTCTTCACCAGTACTTTGGATCATCTTATGTTTTAATAGTTTCAAACAATTGCTTTTACCAGTAGCTTGAACCAACTTGTGTTTTAATAGTTTCAGACAATGACTCTTCACCAGTACTTTGAACGATCTTGTGTTTTAATAGTTTCAGACAATGACTCTTCACCAGTACTTTGAACCATCATGTGTTTTAATAGTTTCAGACAATGACTCTTCACCAGTACTTTGAACCATCTTGTGTTTTAATAGTTTCAGACAATGACTCTTCACCAGTACTTTGAACCATCTTGTGTTTTAATAGTTTCAGACAATGACTCTTCACCAGTACTTTGAACCATCTTGTGTTTTAATAGTTTCAGACAATGACTTTTCACCAGTACTTTGAACCATCTTGTGTTTTAATAGTTTCAGACAATGACTCTTCACCAGTACTTTGAACCATCATGTGTTTTAATAGTTTCAGACAATGACTCTTCACCAGTACTTTGAACCATCTTGTGTTTTAATAGTTTCAGACAATGACTCTTCACCAGTACTTTGAACCATCTTGTGTTTTAATAGTTTCAGACAATGACTCTTCACCAGTACTTTGAACCATCTTGTGTTTTAATAGTTTCAGACAATGACTCTTCGCCAGTACTTTGGATCATCTTATGTTTTAATAGTTTCAAACAATGACTCTTCACCAGTACTTTGAACCATCTTGTGTTTTAATAGTTTCAGACAATGACTCTTCACCAGTACTTTGAACCATCTTGTGTTTTAATAGTTTCAGACAATGACTCTTCACCAGTACTTTGAACCGTCTTGTGTTTTAATAGTTTCAGACAATGACTCTTCATCAGTACTTTGAACCATCTTGTGTTTTAATAGTTTCAGACAGTTGCTCTTCACCAGTACTTTGAACCATCTTATGTTTTAATAGTTTCAGACAATGACTCTTCACCAGTACTTTGAACCATCTTGTGTTTTAATAGTTTCAGACAATGACTCTTCACCAGATAGACGTTCTAAATGTCTTATTTTCTAGTGGTTGGAAGACAACTGGTCTCCAGAAGCTAACAATTGAATCTTCAAATGTAGAAAACAAACAGAATAATTGAAGGAAACATTTCACTAAGTTCACCCACATTGATCTTTTACTTATGGTTTCAATCACGTAATTTCTTCATCGTATTTTCAAGATGGCTGGTATGGGTATTAGCACTTTAATGAAAATAAAGTAAAGAACAACGTTTTGGCCCTCTTAGAATACATTTTAACTTCAAATGGGTTTCTCATCATCACGAATACTTTCTCCCTTGTAAAGATCCGTTTATTTTTTACAACCCTCAAACATAATATTTCTTATACAATCTTCTAAATACAGTTATTTTTAACAAATCCCATAAAAATTAACTCTTTTTACAGGTTTCTACAGACAGCTCTTGTTTTACAACCTTCTGAAGACAACCCTTGCTTTGTTTCAGGTAAACATTGTACAGTTTTGGATGAACTATCTGCCTGTTTCTAGAGTGGAACAAAATTTCGGTATAGAAGCTGAAAACCTCGGCTTAGTTTAAAAATATGTGGGAGACTTCGTTTAAATATTGTATTTATTCTAAACTCCTCCAGATATAGTCACTGTTTAACAACCTTTAAAAATGTTTTATTTTAGAATATTTTTATAAATAAGATATTTACAAACGGTACCTAGAATATTGCTCCATAATGACGCATAAAAACTTGATTTTATGTAAAAAAGAAATGTTGAGTTTTTCTCTCACATTATTACATATATATGTATTTATTTATTTACTTCAGAGACAAACTTAATGGGAGCCTAATTTCTCACATTTTCACTGGCTTACTTAAGAAGTGTTGGTTTAAAAATGTTTTCTGATATGTTGGTAAAAATAAAGTTTATTTTATTACAACACTTTGAAGACAAACAAAAGGTTAAGTCACTTGTCAGGTCATGGCACAATTTGCAGAAACGAAACGAAGCTCAGAAAACGACACCTCAAGCTGTAATGTATAAATAATAAGATTATAATTACAGGGTTTGATATAAACCTAGGCCTGGCATGACCAAGCGCGTGAGGCGTGCGACTCGTAATCCGAGGGTCGCGGGTTCGCGCCCGCGTCGCGCTAAACATGCTCGCCCTCCCAGCCGTGGGGGTGTATAATGTGACGGTCAATCCCACTATTCGTTGGTAAAAGAGTAGCCCAAGAGTTGGCGATGGGTGGTGATGACTAGCTGCCTTCCCTCTAGTCTTACACTGCAAAATTAGGGACGGCTAGCACAGATAGCCTTCGAGTAGCTTTGTGCGAAATTCCCAAACAAACAAAATCCCAAATTGATATAAACCGTAAAATAGGCACTTTGAACAACGTTTCCAAACAGGAAATCTGAAACGTGAGCAGATGAGCGTGTTAGTTACCGATACTATGGCAACTGACAAAATAACTCCACAGAAACGCTGTGTACTAAAGTTCATATTACAAAGAACTAGTGTAAGTTTAGAATTCGAAATTGTTACTTGCACAAACATTTTGTTCTCTTTATGCCCCCAACCCCCATAAATAACTCTGGAGACTCATAACGTTATAAATATTGCTTCGAAACCCGTAGCGGGCACAGATAGCCTATTGTTAACAAACAAACACGTTCTCGTTTTGAATCCAAAACATGGTCACATCAGAGTGTGATCGTACTGTTTGTTTTTTACGAAAGTGTAACGTCAAAATAATCAAAACTTGATATTTAGTTTGGACACGTGCACCCTTAATAAAAGTAGATATTATGTCCGTGTACAAATATGATGGGTAAAAACAAGTATAGGTTTTAATTATCGAGTTTTGTTTCTCAGTTGGTGTTTGTGTTGAGTGAAAGGTCCGACATGGCCAGGTGGATAAAGAAATATGAGGTTAAAAGTCAGGAAACCAGAGAAGAAAATGAAAGGAAAAGATACATAGAAGGATGGACAAAATATATATTCGCAATGAAATGACACTCGACCAGAAAGAACCATACTGGGTCATAAATCAAACATCAGTTCTTCATCATACCCAGCCCGGCATGCTCAAGCGTGTTAAGGCGTTCGACTCGTAATCTGAGGATCGCGAGTTCGAATCCTCGTCGCACCAAACATGCTCGCCCTTTCAGTAGTGGGGACGTTATGATATGACGGTCAATCCCACTATTCGTTGGTAAAAGAGTAGCTCAAGAGTTGGCGGTGGGTGATGATAACTAGCTGCCTTCCCTCTAGTCTTACACTGCTAAATTAGGGACGGCTAGCGAAGATAGCCCTAGTGTGCCTTTGCAAGAAATTCAAAATAAACCAAACTGTTGAGTAACAAAATAACATTATAGTAATTATAAAAATCAAGAGATCATTACATGGAAAGAGGATATGAAAATTATTTTCTACAATTTTAACGATTTATGCAAATTATTCTGGGTAAAATAAATGTTATTGCTTTTAAGACAGAAAATGTAAAAAAAAAACATTTGTTTTCACTGAAAGATTGAAACTAAAGATACTATGTTAAAAAATATTTTTCTTGTATTAAATATGTCGGTCATTTCTAACCATCGCAATAGTAAAAATATATGATTCATGTATTCATTGACGTATTTGGCTTAACAAGTATTCTCTTCATTGGTTTATTGTATTTATAAAAAAAAAAGAAAAATGCAGTATGCTCACTTTTAATTTTAATACATAATTCGTCTTAAATCATGATTATATTGTAATTAAATTTAGCTTGTTACTCTTGTTAAGCATCTGCAGCCATCTGTAAAAGTATTGTTTTTTAACCTCATATATTTGCGATAAAATGACGGATTCGCTTTCGGTAGTTTGGTTCACAAGTTTCACTGGAAAAAAAGGCTTACTTCGTGATAACAGTTTCATACTTCTCAAGGTGTAATATATTAGTTTCAGGTAATTCTGGTTGGTTACTGTTGTTGATATATATTGTAGCGCAAACTATGAGTTTGTTCTGCGCTGTAACTTCAATTTTCAAACTATATTTCGAAATTAAGAGAATGAATATGGAATATTTTTAGAAGAATGCAAAAGAAATATAAAACATTAAATAAAAACCGATAACATTACTGGAAATACAAAAAACACGTTACCTATATAATTAGCATCAAAGTGATGACGTTTAGTTTCATTAAAAAGCAACAGTTCGTCTCGGAGGAAGTCCAAGCTTGACGCCTTCACCACCAGGATCACAGCGGACAACGCAAACATGTATCTAAAACATACGAAAAGAAATATGAGTTAAATATTCAAAGTGAAGCCAGATGTTGTTAAGGGATTAAGCTACTAGAATGTGAATCCGCGGGTTTATGGCTCGCGTCCCTTAACTGCAAAATTGCTCTTCGTACTTTGGAGTTGTGGGAGCGAAGGACATCAAAATTTACTATTTGGTTTAGTTTGGTTTGTTTTGTAAAACTAGAAGGAAGATAGCTAGTTATCACCACCTACTGCCAACTCTTGGGCTAATTTTTTTCCAACGAATAGTGGGATTGACTGTGACATTAATAACGCCCTGACGGCTGTAAGGACGAGTATGTTTGGTGTGACGGGGATTCGGACCCGCGACCCTCGGATTACGAGTCGAATGCCTTAACCAACTAGCCATTCCTGATCTATTAGGCCTACAACATTCAACCATGTAAGTAAATGACTAAATGCGTCTCTTATTTCATAGACAGAGACTGCCGTATGAGTTACCGAGTGAAACACATAATAATATTTAAAATAAGACAACCCTTCATCATGTAGTTTCTGGATCTGGTTTGTTTTCCTAATTTATTGCCAATGTCACTTTCTTTAATCCGGTATAGAAGGAATCCAGTTGTTTGTCTTACGTGCTTAACTTCGTTAGGAATATTAGCATAAAGTATCTGCACTCCACTGCAGGGTTCAAAGGTCCCCTCATGATTCACAGAAGCCCTAATGTACCGACCAAGCTTTTCCATTAGCTCCAGTTACATCTACAGCTGCCAAAACAGGGATCTAATATTTCAACCACAGCGCCCCAGGGATGTTCACAAGGCCAGGAACACCAAATCTTATACCGGGTTTGGAGACCCTGAAATCTTACTGCCTACGTGAGATTTCCCCTCCCCCCCCCACTTTGTAAGATGGCTATACCACATAAATAAGTTAATCCCCAGGCAACACTGAATTTGGTCATCATCCCTTCAAACCTGTTGACAGAGTTTGAAGACAAAGAAACTCAAAAATATATACACATTGGTGTTCACGAAAAAATCAAAACTAAAGATACCAAAGGTTCACTGATCAGAAGCATGTATGTCCTGTCTCCCAAAGCTGCGTCAAGATAAGATGGAGAGAGTTTCTTTCAAAGAAGCTAGTTTTCCTGAATCTTAACACTACCGAAAACATGAATTATTGGCTCTCTGCTGCTTAAATATAAACAATATCTAATACCAGCAGAAACAATTAGGAAACAGACTTGACGTTTCTAACGAACTTTTTAACTTCTGTAAAATATATATCTCTCTCTTTTTAATTAATTAATAAAAAAGACTCACCTATAAGACGACCTCATCATGACAGGTCCTAAATGTTTAATCTCTATCAACTTCACTAGTGCCATTCAATTATGGAATTAGGTGCGGACAGTCTTCGAAAACTTCAGCCTAAATTATAAAACTTTCAAAATATCGAATACTGGCAAGAGGCTTCAAGATGCTTGTCAACTGGCACAAGTATTGTCAGTTCCTTGATGTAAATCAAAATAAACTTTCGGATACGTAACTTTAGATAAGAACTTTCACGATAAAACAACAACAACTATTTATTTATCGGTGAAACTTACGAATTACAAGCCATTCATCATTTTAAGACGAAGCTCTTTAGCCACTAGTTGAAACTCAGACAGCTGAAACAAATGTTACAAACCAAGTCACACCTTCTGAAGACTCATTTCGACTGAAGCACTGTCTAGTAAAGGACTCGGCTAGTTAACCTACTCACGTTAAAATAACATGTTCACTCAGTTGGTCAGACACTCTGGCACCGCTGATAGGACAGTTTCATTCGCCCTCGCGCCGTTAGAGTATAAGCTGTTGAGTTTTGAGATGTGGAACTAAAGGGCCAGCATCTCGTCTGTCACTCTCTTCCTCTTTAACACCTCTTTACTCACTATCTGACAGGAAAAGTTACTCACTTTCGTTTCTAGCCAACTGTGTAAAGTCATTCACTGAACTGTTCAAATTAAAATAATGTTCTACAGTTTAACGTTCTGTTATTGATCTGTCATTCATAAACATTCGTCCATAATAACAAATGTTTTCATTAAATTGTTACCTACAAGTTCCATTTTACTCACTAATAACAAATGTTTTCATTAAATTGTTACCAACAATTTCCACTTTAGTCCATAATAACAATGAGTTTTCATTAATATCTTACCTACAAGTTCCACTTTAGTCCATAATAACAAATTTTTTCATCAGTATCTTACTTACAAGTTCCAGTTTAGTCCATAATAACAAGTGTTTTCATTAGTACCTTACTTACAAGTTCCACTTTAGTCCATAACAAAAAATTTTTTTCATTAAATTGTTACCTACAAGTTCCACTTTAGTCCATAATAACAAATATTTTCATTAAATTGTTACCTACAAGTTCCACTTTAGTCCATAATAACAAATATTTTCATTAAAGTGTTACCAACAAGTTCCACTTTAGTCCATAATAACAAATGTTTTCATTAATATCTTACCTACAAGTTCCACTTTAGTCCATAATAACAAATTTTTTCATCAGTATCTTACTTACAAGTTCCAGTTTAGTCAATAATAACAACTGTTTTCATTAGTACCTTACTTACAAGTTCCACTTTAGTCCATAACAAAAAATGTTTTCATTAAATTGTTACCTACAAGTTCCACTTTAGTCCATAATAACAAATATTTTCATTAAAGTGTTACCTAAAAGTTCCACTTTAGTCCATAATAACAAATATTTTCATTAAAGTGTTACCTACAAGTTCCACTTTAGTCCATAATAACAAATATTTTCATTAAAGTGTTACCTACAAGTTCCACTTTAGTCCATAATAACAAATGTTTTCATTAAATTGTTACCTACAAGTTCCATTTTACTCACTAATAACAAATGTTTTCATTAAATTGTTACCAACAATTTCCACTTTAGTCCATAATAACAATGAGTTTTCATTAATATCTTACCTACAAGTTCCACTTTAGTCCATAATAACAAATTTTTCATCAGTATCTTACTTACAAGTTCCAGTTTAGTCCATAATAACAAGTGTTTTCATTAGTACCTTACTTACAAGTTCCACTTTAGTCCATAATAACAAGTGTTTTCATTAGTACCTTACCAACAAGTTCCACTTTAGTCCATAATAACAAATGTTTTCATTAATATCTTACCTACAAGTTCCACTTTAGTCCATAATAACAAATCTTTTCATCAGTATCTTACTTACAAGTTCCAGGTTAGTCCATAATAACAAGTGTTTTCATTAGTACCTTACTTACAAGTTCCACTTTAGTCCATAATAACAAATGTTTTCATTAAATTGTTACCTACAAGTTCCACTTTAGTCCATAATAACAAGTGTTTTCATTCATATCTTACTTACAAGTTCCACTTTAGTCCATAATAACAAATGTTTTCATTAATTGTTACCTACAAGTTCCACGTTAGTCCATAATAACAAGTGTTTTTATTAGTATCTTAGTTACAAGTTCCACTTGAGTCCATAATAACAAATGTTTACACTAAATTGTTACCTTCAAGTTCCATTTTACTCACTAATAACAAATGTTTTCATTAAATTGTTACCTACAAATTCCACTTTAGTCCATAATAACAATGTGTTTTCATGAATATCTCACCTACAAGTTCCACTTTAGTCCATAATAACATGTGTTTTCATTAGTATCTTACTTACAAGTTCCACTTTAGTCCATAATAACAAGTGTTTTCATTAATATCTTACTTACAAGTTCACCTTGAGTCCATAATAACAAGTCTTTTCATTAATATCTTATTTACAATTTCGACCTTAGTCCATCATAACAAATATTTTCATTAAATTGTTACCGACAAGTTCCACTTTAGTCCATAATAAAAATGTTTTCATTAAATTGTTTCCTACATGTTCCACTTTAGTCCATAATAACAAGTGTTTTCATTAAATTGTTTCCTACATGTTCCACTTTAGTCCATAATAACAAGTGTTTTCATTAAATTGTTACCTACATGTTCCACTTTAGTCCATAATAACAAGTGTTTTCATTAATATCTTACCTACAAGTTCCATTTTTGTACATAATAACACGTTTTTATTGTGGAAAATTTGTAGAATGGACGGCAACTGCCTGTTGTGTAGACACAAATGTTGAGGACGACTTCGAAATGTCGTCCTCTACACTTCCACTTTAATCCGTAATAACAAGTTTTTAATTAATTTGTTACCCACAAGTTCCACTGTAGTCTATAATAACAAGTATTCTCATTAATTTGTTACCTACAAGTTCCACTGTAGTCTATAATAACAAGTATTCTCATAAATTTATTACCCACAAGTTCCACTGTAGTCTATAATAACAATTTTTCATGAAATAGTTCGTGTGCTAATAGATCACGTTTTCGTTCAGCTATTGCTAAGAAAAAACAAGTTTATTCATATGAGAAAAATTTAACATATTTTTCAATAAAATTACTTTCTCAATGTATTATGTTGTATCTCTTGATTTTTTAATATCACGCAATACCACCAGAGGGCTCTCTGCGCTAGCCGTTCCTAATTTACCAGTGTAAGACAAGAGGTAAGACAGCTTGTCATCACCACCTCATGGGCTTCTCTTTTACCAACGAATAGTGTGATTGACTGTAACTATATAAAGCTCTTACGGTTGAAAGGACGAGCATGTTTGGAGTAACGGATAATAGAATCCGCAACCCTTAGATTACTCGTCGAGCGTCCAAAGCATTTGCCCATGCCAAACCTTGTTTACTGTCAGATGAATATGTTTTACATATATAATATATTTATATTCTCTGTACATTCTCTTGGCTCACAATCTTTGGAATATTGCACAGAAATCCCCGAATCAAAAATATTTTACCTTTCACCCATATAGATGTTACAATGTTGTTGTCAATACCACTATTCGTTAGTAAAACACACCCCAATAGATAGCGGTGGGCACTAATTGCTGGTTGACTCTCCTGTAATCAGCAGTTCAAATATGAGAAACTGCTTCAAATAAATTTAATAGTTTAACCATTAAAAAACAATTAAGAAATTCTGAATGGTGAATACCAAAAAAAAAAAAAAAAATAGTGTACTTCTTATTGGTTTAAAGGCCTGGCATGGCCAAGCGCGTAAGGCGTGCGACTCGTAATCCGAGGGTCGCGGGTTCGCGCCCGCGTCGCGCCAAACATGCTCGCCCTCCCAGCCGTAGGGGCGTTATAATTTTTCGGTCAATCCCACTATTCGTTGGTAAAAGAGTAGCTCAAGAGTTGGCGGTGGGTGGTAATGACTAGCTGCCTTCCCTCTAGTCTTACACTGCTAAATTAGGGACGGCTCGGTGCAGTGGGCTAACAATCTACTCAATTAAATACTTGTTGAAGAATCCGCAAGCGATTGTGGCCCTATGTTCCTAGATGGAATCTAATGGTGATAACTAACTAACTAAATTGTAGTTCAAATCAGTATACATTTTTCCGTACAAATTTTAAAATCTTACGACTAAAGGTGGGGCTGTAGTCTCCCAAATCCCCCCCTATTATTAACATCCTGCATGGTGTGGTCCTTCATTTAAGTTTTGTTTCGTTTGTTTCATTGTAAAGCTACACAATGAACTGTCTACGCTTTGTCCACCAAGATGATCGAATCTGAAGTTTAGCAAATAGTGACCAGAGCACTCATCTGTGGATAACGGAATCGAAACCCAACTTCGAACATGCTTGACCTTTCAAATGAAACCTTCGAGAATTTTAATTTATGGGTCCTGTTTCATTTATTACTTCCCACACTTGTCTCGCTCAATTGATTTCACTCTGTAACTATGAAGCAACTTGTATTAAGAATGTTAGTTCACACTGAACTGTGGCTGAATAAATTAATGAAAGATTATGTTTTAAAATTTAAACACTATTGTAAATATTAGAGTTTTGCGATTCGTGTTGTCAAAATTTATATATTGGAACGTGCGGTTAGTTAAACTATATTTATCGCGAGTTCATTAAATTTAGTCATTTACGTAGACTTGAGCTACTCTTTTTACCAACGAATAGTGGGATTTACTGTCACTTTATAACGAACCACGGCTGAAAGGGCGAGCGTGTTTGGTGTGACGAAGATACGAACCGGCGACCCTCGCATTTCGAGTCGAGTGCCTTAACGACCTGGCAATGCTGGGCCCTGGGAGTTTGTAAATTATGCGAATGAGATGAGAAACACATTGAAACGTATTATTTTAGCATAAATGTTTGTACAAAGATATCTACACACAAGTTACGTTGTGTTAAGTGAAGTGAGAGGTTGGTCGTACAACGTACAAAATAAACTTCTAAGTATATAAATCCTGTTTTCGTGAGTCGCTCAATGTGGAGTTGAGTTTTACGATAGTTTTGAAAAACACCTTTGTTCTTATTTTTACATTGAATAAAAACAGTTTAGTTTTCAAGACTTGAAATAAGCCTTTATTTTCAACTGCTTACATTTTCTAACACTAACTGAGACGCATGTCTTTTCTAACTATACAACATTTTCTTTTAAATTTTTACATTGTTTTTACATATTACAAATGACTACTGTTTACAAAGAATATTCACTGTATCTAATCTCCAAGAACAACAACAAACTGGTACTAAATCTGATTTTTTAAAACACCACTGTGTTATTAGCTAGTACGAATTAAAACGTGAGATATTCTGTACAAATCAAACCAAGATAAATTATCACAGATTTTCTTAATAAAAGATATTTTAGTTCTTTATAATTAAACATTAAATTTCTCAAACAGTAAAACACAGGTCGATTTGTTTTGTTTTCACAGCGCACATAATAATTTAAACATCCATTTGAAATTTAAGCAAAGCCGTATGATCGAGATATTTCTCGACTAATTATAATTAAAGATAGTTCTGGCCAGTTTTACAGTTTGTTTTTAATTGGAACTTACCAGAACGCTTGTTTTATTTAGAAGTATAAATGTACACGTTCAATACATTCGGTATGGTTCATTGCTTTTAGGCGTTATTTCAGTTACGATCAAAATTACAGACTATAGAGTTAACAAATTTCACTACTGAAAAGAAAATTTACAGACAATATAGTTTCAAAATCAGTACTTAACGTAGTGCTACATTTTATAGTTCCGGAAGCCCGCGAACATTTGTCAGACGTATGACGTCATTATAAAGGTAAAAACCTTAAACAAAACAAATATGTTCAGCATTAAGTACTTGAGAATACTTACATTAAAATCAAACTCAAGACACGTATGACAGCGAAAGAAATACCGCAACTCGACGCCCTCCAAATTAATCAGCGAGGCAAAACAGAATCGTGTACAATAATAAAATCACTAACATCAAAGCAGTTTTTAAAATCCCATACCTTTCTAAGTTACTAACTTTCTAACCGCAATATAACACTAACAACATTAATTTTTACAGTATCTTCCAAACCTCCTATACTGCCCACAAGAAAAGCTAATAAAGCGACCTCTAGTTAAGTGTTGGGTTGTAAAAGACATCTAATTACAAACGTAAAATGAATATTCTTTTTTACATACGTATTTTTAGTTTTTGAATAGTTTGGACTCAGATCTAATTTTGCTACCATGGCGCCAGCTAGTGCTCTCCGGCAGCAATACCAATACTTAGTTTTGCTTTCATCAAAATGTAGAGAAGATTCTATTTACAAATTATGTTGAAGGTTTCGAACTACGATTAAAAACGATGCATAAGACAATATATCAAACTATTTTCTGCCGGAACACTTTTTCGGTCCCTAATAATAACAAGTAAGTACATTTACTTAGTGAATCTAAAATAAAGACAAACATAAACTAATAATAACTGTCTACATTTCTACGTGGTTTGTTAAACATGACAAACTGCCTCCAAGCCTTCTCAAAAGCCCACCACTTTGTCTGTTTTTTTTAATTTCGCGCAAAGCTACTCGAGGGCTCTCTGCGCTAAGCCCACCAGTGCCGGAACACGTTTTCGGTCCCTAATTGTAATAAGTAAGTACACATACGTAGTGAATCTAAAATAAAAACAAAAATAAACGTCCACATTTTTAAGTGGTTTGACAAACTACCTCTAAGCTTTGTCAAGAGCCCACCAGTGCGCATGCTCGAGATGTAGGCATTTGCAGTATAAGTCTTCTGCAAGAATAAAACAAAAGTACAGAATAATTCAGTTGAAACAATAACAATAAATCATCTATGAATCGCCCCTTATCTAAGAAACTACATGGTTTAAAACACACAAAAAATTATGAAATCAGAAGATGTGTTAGATTTAGATATGCAAAATAAACAAAGACATTATAATTCCTCAAAACTTTAAAGGCAAAAAACCAACACGTGACGACTTGGGTAGAGTTTATTTGTTTGAGGTCAAGCACAATGGGCTATCTGTGCTATATTCACCGCGAGTATGGACACCTTGTTTCTAATATAATAAATCTGCAGCCTTACCGTTGTGGCTCTTAGGAGGATGTATGTTTGTTTGTTTTTTGAATTTCGCACAAAGCTACTCGAGAGCTATCTGTGCTAGCCGTCCCTAATTTAGCAGTGTAAGACTAGAGGGAAGGCAGCTAGTCATCACCACCCACCGCCAACTCTTGGGCTACTCTTTTACTAACGAATAGTGGGATTGATCGTACATTATAACGCCCCCACGGCTGAAAGGGCGAGCATGCTTGGCGCGACGGGGATGCGAACCCGCGACCCTCAGATTACGAGCCGCACGCCATGATGGATTGGTAAAAGTCCACAACCTTTCCATAATAGATAGAAGTATTTAATTAAGATCGTTTCACAACCTATTCAAAGGTAAGAAGCAAGACTTACGTATTTAATTAAAATAAATAAGTAAAAATAGAAAATAAATTTTTAAAAAAAGTTTTAATGCAGCTTTCCGATCCTTGTAATTCTTATTGTTTGATTATCTTAAGTTTTCAAAATTTACGTAACTTACTAGCTGGTTATTCGCAGGAAGGAGCAAGAATGAACATTTCTTACACTTTTTACTTCACAAAACAATTGCACGTATTATGATGTAAATTTGACATTGTAGTTCGACTAAATATTGTTAGTAATTTTTACTAAAACTGTAAATTTGTGTTTGAATTTAAACACATATAACACATTATTTTTAGTCTTAACTTACTCTTGAAAACCTGACCCCCTTACAGACATTCCCTCTCACCACGGTTCACTGACATTAATAATTAGCTACTTAGAAACCACAATACACTTTCAATGTTAAGTTTCAACCATATAATCATTGATTGGTCAATTCAGTATGACTAAACATTTTGTTTTTCTCAACAGATAAAATGAATTTACTTTCTGTAAATAATAATAATATCAGTAGCCTCAAAATATATTTATACCAATAAAAAACTCGTTTCTAACCTTTTAAATTCACCTATTTGGGTTTTAATTAAAAACGTTTGATTAATTTCGTCTAAAAGTTGCTCTTTTCTGTAAAACTGCTATTTAGACTTATAAATACACTCTCTAACAGATAGAAGTTGAGTATCTTACAACTCAATGTAATTTTCTTAAAATATGTGGGTTGGTGTTAACATATTTATCTCGATGGCTGAGAATATTGGCGCATAAACATATCCACAGCAAATTTCAATAAAGACATGCGAAAAAGGAAATATGGGTTTATTTTCTCAAGGGTTAACAGTTGCTTAGGAAATATAAAACTTTGCTTTGAATGAGCAGAAAATTCGAAAAAAAAAAAAAGAGAACAATTTCGTTGTTTACAGGCGAAACTCTTCCGAGCACTCAGAAACAAGTTCAATTTCTTCATACTTTATAAGAATTGCACGATACTACTGAATAAAAAAATAAATTCTAAATTATTTTAGAGTAAAAATTATCGAAATATATTTAGATTTATCATGTTTATCTAAAGTTAGAAATTTGATATGCAGGTAAGTAGTCGAGTCCGGAAACATTCTCACCCGTCGTGACAAATCTATTATAACAACACCCAAATTTTGTCTGTCTTGAAAATGTGCGCGCACCTTACTAACTAAATACGCATACACTTTATTTCAGCGGATGTAAATACACTGTAGTAAAAATTATGTACAACATATTAAAAGTTCATCAAAGTTTTTAAAAAGCTTTAACGTTAGGTCGTATAACAGCATTGTAAGTTTATATAGCGATAGTATTATTTACAACAAATGGTAATCCTAATTAAACTAAAAAAAAACGTACACAAGTTACCGCGTTACCTTTTTTTGAATATAAACCTACATGAAAAGAGCTTAACTAATGTTAGGCCCAAGGCAAGTG